>NC_042985.1:14075851-14110851 GCF_901001165.1 Salmo trutta
GAGGAAAGGTCGAGAAAGTGAAGAAGAAGGATAATAAGTGTGTTCTCCAATAGATGAGTGGATATTGAGAGAGAGGGAGAGTGTTTTTTAAGATCCTGGGTCCTGATCTGATTCTATTAATGATTGTTTACAATGAAACTAGGGATGTGAACATGATGAAGTCTACAGTCATTTCAACTCTGTGATCTGAGGGAAATACTCTCATCCTGTGTCTCTGTTTTATACTGTCATGTCTTATGTTGTTCCTTGTCTGTTTTTCTTTCGTTATACAGACAAAGATATTATAGACTGACTAGCATTTAGTTTTACATTCTATAAATTATATTGTACTCAATGTAGACCTCTGCAGTTGTATAGGCTGTACGTGTATTTTTAAATGATCAAATAAATCCTATGAATCAATTAGTATTGAGTTTGTGTGTTGGGAGGGTGCTGTTGGACATTTACTGGTGTTGTTGTGGTGTTATTGGATGTTGTGCCAGGCAATCTTTCCCATCTTCACTTTGCCTCTTTCACTTTCTTTCTTACCGGGTGTGATGATGCAATAGATATACTGCCTTGGCCTTTATAGCGGTCAAGGGATTTGATTTGATCTTATCTGATTTTGTGTGTAGGCCGAGACTGGATTCTATCCCCCAAAATGTTATTCCTCTGTGTGTTATATTATTGTAGTGGTACAAAATCTTTCGTTTTAGTTTTTATATGGCTGTATAAAGATGACAGTTTATTATCACACTTCAGCCAAGAGGTGAATTTAATCCAGTTGTGATGTGGGAGAGGGAATTACCACTCTGCCATCTGGAGTTTTACTACATTTTACCACCACTGTATTCCATGGAACTTAGAGCTGATTTATTATTCATTCTATCCACTCTATTAGCCTCTGTCAAATGCACTTTAAACTGTAATACATCTGTTCTGTGATTATCCTCCAGCATATTGGAGAATATTCTAGAATCAGACCCTTTCTACCCCTCTATCTCTCTGGCCCCCATCTAACCATGCCCTTTCAGGTAACAGGTGAACAGATGGATAGAGGGAGAGTCACTCAGCTTATCTGTAACAGTGCCCACCTGCTCACACGTTTCTTTCACATTTCTCTCTCTCACACACACACACAAAAGAGAGAAGAATCATGTCTGTGGAAGTCCACATAGAATATTGGTAAGTTATTGTTTTACTACATCTGTTAATGTCTACTCTAAAGTGTTGTTAGGAGATCTGTTATACCAAAGAAAACAACAGTGAGACAGTGTACAAACTGTCTGAATGTGTTGCTGTGGAACCAGTAGACTTCCTATTGCCTCAGGTTATTGATTTAAAGACAGTTTGCAGACAAAAACAAAACTTGACATGATTTTCCAATTAGAGAAACTCATTATTTACATCATCAGTCTAACTTTTACCAACATTTTAACTACCTTCTCCATTTCTATTGTCCAGTGTAAAGTTATAGATATGACATGCCATGTGCAGTCTGTGTGTGTGACGGTGTGTGTGTGTTGTGGTCTGCAGTAGTGGATGAGGGTACGAGTCTCGCTATCAGGACCTAGCATCTGCCATCAAGCGGAACGTTCCTGATGCGACGGTGACAGGAACCACGGGGCGGCGCTGTAAGTTACACACACAGCTTAAAGTTACCCGTCAGATAGTGACGTCACAGCTGTGCTTTACACACAGAACGACGGTACAGATCCCATCGGACTTCAACTGACTACACTCTGATGATCCATCCATTAGATTTGATCAATACCTCAGTAGATTATTATGTTCTATTCTATATTCTGGGGACCCCCTGAGTGAACTTTTTTTGTTGCCCCAGCACTACACAGCTGATTCAAATAACCAAAGCTTGTTGACGAGTTGGTTATATGAATCAGCTGTGTAGTGCTAATGCAAACATCAAAACGTGCACCCAGGGGGGGCCCAGGACCGAGTTTGGGAAACCCTGCTCCAGTAGATGAGTAGAGAGCAAGAGGTAGAAAGGAGGATAAAATGAGACGGGGAGGAGGAGGACAGTGTTTTATAAGGTCCTGGGTCCTGACCTGATTCTATTATGATTGTTCACATTTAAACTAGGGATGTGAACATGGAGACTAGAGTTTGTTTTATTTAACTAGGCACGTCAGTTAAGAACCAATTCTTATTGACAATGACGGCCTACCCCGGCCAAACCTGGACGATGCTGGACCGATTGTGCACCGCCCTATGGGACTCCCAATCACGGCCGGTTGTGATACAGCCTGGAATCTAACCAGGGTCTGTAGTGACGCCTCTAGCACTGAGATGCAGTGCCTTAGACCGCTGTGCCACCCGGGAGCCCCTAGAGTCATTTCAACGGTCTGTGATTTAAGGAAAATACTCTCATCCTGTCTGGTTTATACTGTTATGTTATGTTGTTATTCCTATGTTTTTCTTTCATGATACAGACCAGGGATATTATATTAGACTAGCATTTAGATGTATATTCTATAAGTTATATTCTACTCAATATAGATCTCTGCAGTTGTACATGTATTTTTAAATGATCAAATAAATAAAATCAATCAGTTGGTATAGAGTGTGTGTTGGGAAGGTTAGGGGAGCAGGGCACACACACACACACTGCACTTTACCAGGTAACATCCACACACTCCAGCAGCATCACAGACTGGCCTACCAGGTGACAGTAGTGCGTGCACCATGGACAGATAAACTCTTACACGGCCTGAGATCAGAGCACCAATCTACCGCAGGCTTCCTGTCCAGATCCTCATCTACCAATCTCTCTCAATCTTTTGCTCTTTTTCTCTCTATCCCACCAGGTTCTGAATTATCAGAGAAGGAAATATCTGCTCTATACACAAATCAACATCCTACTGCTATTACACAGTGACACACTGGCAGTGCCAGCAGTGGTGTAAAGTACTTAAGTAGTACTTTAAATTATTTTTACTTCAATTGTTTATTTGGGGTATCTGTACTTCACTTTACTATTTCTATTTTTGACTACTTTTACTTCACTACATTCCTAAAGAAAATAATGTACTTTTTACCCCATACATTTCCCTTACACCCAAAAGTACTAGTTACATTTTTAATAATTAGCAGGACAGTAAACTGGCCCAATTCACGCAAGAGAAAAAAATCCCTGTTCATCCCTACTTCATCTGATCTGGCGGATTCACTAAACACAAATGCAACGTTTGTAAATTATGTCTGAGTGTTGAGTGTACTGTTTGCTTAATATAAGAAATTATTTTGATACTTAAGTATATTTAAAACCAAAACCAACATTACAAACACCCATACACACCCATCTGCCACATGTAACACAGCTACTGTAAGAGCAGATGTCAAACTCACAGCACAAAAAAACCAGAATGAAGTAAGTCCAAGAGAAGCAAACACATCATGCACTACTCTCTGTCCACAGTCTAGTGACATTACATGACATGCCTAGTGACATTCACTGTCCCCTGTCCACAGTCTAGTGACATTACATGACATGCCAAGTGACATTCACTGTCCGCTGTCCAGTCTAGAGCTAACATCATTCACTGTCCCCTGTGCAGTCTATATATATCATTATTCACTGTCCCCTGTCCAGTCTATAGATACCATTCACTGTCCCCTGTCCAGTCTAGAGCTAACATCATTCACTGTCCCCTGTCCAGTCTAGAGCTAACATCATTCACTGTCCCCTGTCCAGTCTAGAGCTAACATCATTCACTGTCCCCTGTCCAGTCTATATATATCATTATTCACTGTCCCCTGTCCAGTCTATAGATACCATTCACTGTCCCCTGTCCAGTCTATAGATATCATTATTCACTGTCCCCTGTCCAGTCTATAGATACCATTCACTGTCCCCTGTCCAGTCTAGAGCTAACATCATTCACTGTCCCCTGTCCAGTCTATATATATAATTCACTGTCCCCTGTTCAGTCTATAGATATCATTCACTGTCCCCTGTCCAGTCTATAGATAACATCATTCACTGTCCCCTGTCCAGTCTATAGATATCATTCACTGTCCCCTGTCCAGTCTATAGATATCATTCACTGTCCCCTGTCCAGTCTATAGATATCATTCACTGTCCCCTGTCCAGTCTATAGATATCATTCACTGTCCCCTGTCCAGTCTATAGATACCATTCACTGTCCCCTGTCCAGTCTAGAGCTATCATTCACTGTCCCCTGTCCAGTCTAGAGCTAACATCATTCACTGTCCCCTGTCCAGTCTATAGATATCATTCACTGTCCCCTGTCCAGTCTATAGATATCATTCACTGTCCCCTGTCCAGTCTATAGATACCATTCACTGTCCCCTGTCCAGTCTAGAGCTAACATCATTCACTGTCCCCTGTCCAGTCTAGAGCTAACATCATTCACTGTCCCCTGTCCAGTCTAGAGCTAACATGATTCACTGTCCCCTGTCGAGTCTAGAGCTAACATCATTCACTGTCCCCTGTCCAGTCTAGAGCTAACATCATTCACTGTCCCCTGTCCAGTCTAGAGCTAACATGATTCACTGTCCCCAGTCCAGTCTAGAGCTAACATCATTCACTGTCCCCTGTCCAGTCTAGAGCTAACATCATTCACTGTCCCTTGTCCAGTCTATAGATAACATCATTCACTGTCCCCTGTCCAGTCTATAGATAACATCATTCACTGTCCCCTGTCCAGTCTATAGATATCATTCACTGTCCCCTGTCCAGTCTATAGATATCATTCACTGTCCCCTGTCCAGTCTATAGATATCATTCACTGTCCCCTGTCCAGTCTATAGATACCATTCACTGTCCCCTGTCCAGTCTAGAGCTATCATTCACTGTCCCCTGTCCAGTCTAGAGCTAACATCATTCACTGTCCCCTGTCCAGTCTATAGATATCATTCACTGTCCCCTGTCCAGTCTATAGATACCATTCACTGTCCCCTGTCCAGTCTAGAGCTAACATCATTCACTGTCCCCTGTCCAGTCTAGAGCTAACATGATTCACTGTCCCCAGTCCAGTCTAGAGCTAACATGATTCACTGTCCCCAGTCCAGTCTAGAGCTAACATGATTCACTGTCCCCTGTCCAGTCTAGAGCTAACATCATTCACTGTCCCCTGTCCAGTCTAGAGCTAACATCATTCACTGTCCCCTGTCCAGTCTAGAGCTAACATCATTCACTGTCCCCTGTCCAGTCTAGAGCTAACATCATTCACTGTCCCCTGTCCAGTCTAGAGCTAACATCATTCACTGTCCCCTGTCCAGTCTAGAGCTAACATGATTCACTGTCCCCAGTCCAGTCTAGAGCTAACATGATTCACTGTCCCCTGTCCAGTCTAGAGCTAACATGATTCACTGTCCCCTGTTCAGTCTAGAGCTAACATCATTCACTGTCCCCTGTCCAGTCTAGAGCTAACATCATTCACTGTCCCCTGTCCAGTCTAGAGCTAACATCATTCACTGTCCCCTGTCCAGTCTAGAGCTAACATCATTCACTGTCTCCTGTCCAGTCTAGAGCTAACATCATTCACTGTCCCCTGTCCAGGCTAGAGCTAACATCATTCACTGTCCCCTGTCCAGTCTAGAGCTAACATCATTCACTGTCCCCTGTCCAGTTTAGAGCTAACATCATTCACTGTCCCCTGTCCAGTCTAGAGCTAACATCATTCACTGTCCCCTGTCCAGTCTAGAGCTAACATCATTCACTGTCCCCTGTCCAGTCTAGAGCTAACATCATTCACTGTCCCCTGTCCAGTTTAGAGATACCAACACAGCATGACTAGCATCAGTCCCCAGCCCAGACATCAGCCGGTCAGTGATCATTCTGCTGCTACTGGGTGTCTAAGGTCAGTGATCATTCTACTGGGTGTCTAAGGTCAGTGATCATTCTACTGGGTGTCTAAGGTCAGTGATCATTCTACTGGGTGTCTAAGGTCAGTGATCATTCTACTGCTACTGGGTGTCTGAGGTCAGTGATCATTCTACTGGGTGTCTAAGGTCAGTGATCATTCTACTGCTACTGGGTGTCTGAGGTCAGTGATCATTCTACTGGGTGTCTGAGGTCAGTGATCATTCTACTGGGTGTCTAAGGCCAGTGATCATTCTACTGGGTGTCTAAGGCCATTGAGGTCGGAGAGTTTCACATGTTTCTCAAACCCCCAGACGTCTGTCTGACTCCCTGCCTCTCCCTTCCTCGCACTCCCTCCATCCTGGTCTCTCACCAATTCCCCCTCCCCCTTCTCTCTCGCTTTGCTTGTTTTTGAGACCCAGTCCCGAGAGTCCCATCTGGAAGCCAGTAAGGATGTCCCCCTTCATCAGTAATCTCTATAATCCATCATCTAAACAGTGTCAATAGGACTAGTGATAATAACTGGGCATTAATATGTCAGCCAGTTCCCCATGATGAACCACAGCAGTGACGGGCTGCTGTTAGTCTACTGGGAGAAAACATGTCAACAGGATATAACAGTCACACATTGACATTAGCTCAGCTCTCAGCCATGTGTGAGTATGTTACGTGTTCTATGGTAGGAAATCAGCTCAGCTCTCAGCCATGTGTGAGTATGTTATGTGTTCTATGGTAGGAAATCAGCTCAGCTCTCAGCCATGTGTGAGTATGTTATGTGTTCTATGGTAGGAAATCAGCTCAGCTCTCAGCCATGTGTGAGTATGTTGTATGTGTTCTATGGTAGGAAATCAGCTCAGCTCTCAGCCATGTGTGAGTATGTTGTATGTGTTCTATGGTAGGAAATCAGCTCAGCTCTCAGCCATGTGTGAGTATGTTATGTGTTCTATGGTAGGAAATCAGCTCAGCTCTCAGCCATGTGTGAGTATGTTGTATGTGTTCTATGGTAGGAAATCAGCTCAGCTCTCAGCCATGTGTGAGTATGTTGTATGTGTTCTATGGTAGGAAATCAGCTCAGCTCTCAGCCATGTGTGAGTATGTTGTATGTGTTCTATGGTAGGAAATCAGGTCAGTCTCAGTGTTGCATGTTCTGAAAGTCTGAGAGGCCGAGGGCAATACAGACCCTTTGATGGTTCAGATATACAACGGCTGGTCTCACGCTTACCTCCATCACTCACTCCGGATCCCCTCCTCCATCCCATAGATTATTGGTGACATTAAACAGTCACTCTTAGCCAGAAATCTACTCTGGGGCAGAGAGACATTGTATGGGAAACAGGGAAAGGGGGTCAAACTCATTTGCAAAGTTTGCTTGGGATGAGTGCCAGCTAGTCAGAGAGTAAGGCTTGTGTGTACAGTGTGGGTCAGCAGACAGGGCTGATTGGAGAAAAAGTAGCAGATAATACTGCTCTTCCCATGGCTCAGGGGTGTGTGAGAATAAACATCCTAGTCCAGGCACTTGTCATCTCCCGTCTGGATTACTGCAACTCGCTGTTGGCGGGGCTCCCTGCCTGTGCCATTAAACCCCTACAACTCATCCAGAACGCCGCAGCCCGTCTGGTGTTCAACCTTCCGAAGTTCTCTCACGTCACCCCACTCCTCCGCACACTCCACTGGCTTCCAGTCGAAGCTCGCATCTGCTACAAGACCATGGCGCTTGCCTACGGAGCTGTGAGGGGAACGGCACCTCCGTACCTTCAGGCTCTGATCAGTCCCTACACCCAAAGAAGCGCACTGCGTTCATCCACCTCTGGCCTGCTCGCCTCCCTACCTCTGAGGAAGCACAGTTCCCGCTCAGCCCAGTCAAAACTGTTCGCTGCTCTGGCACCCCAATGGTGGAACAAGCTCCCTCACGACGCCAGGACAGCGGAGTCAATCACCACCTTCCGGAGACACCTGAAACCCCACCTCTTTAAGGAATACCTGGGATAGGATAAAGTAACCCCTCCTCCCTACCCTCCCCCCCAAAAAAGATAGATGTACTATTGTAAAGTGGTTGTTCCACTGGATATCATAAGGTGAATGCACCAATTTGTAAGTCGCTCTGGATAAGAGCGTCTGCTAAATGACGTAAATGTGAATGTGATAAGTGTATCAGATGGAAAGCCAAAACCATTAAAAGCCGGCATAACAGAAACTAGTAGCTATCATCAAGATGAGATCAGATAGTGACAGACTTGAATAACAGTCTCAGTCACTATCTGATCTCGATAGCTAGTAGTTTGTGCCATTTCAGAGTCTGACTATCTGATCTCATCTTGATAGGGCAGGCCTCATGATACACTTCTCAGAATCAGAATAAAAGTGCTGACTTGTGTAACAAGATGCAGCTTCTCAGAAGGCTTGTGGTGGCTGTGTAGAGAATAGCATTAGCCACAGCTTTGTATGTGACGCTGACCAAAGTGCCATTAGTTGCGTCTAAAATAGCAGTAGCTGCAGTTGTGTAACAGGATACAAGTCAGCGCTTTTAGTCTGAGAAGAGTATCGGAGACAAGATGTGGAGCATGAGGTCTGCAAGACTATGATGGGGGAGGAGTGGGGGACTGTGTAGGCTGATAAACACTTAAGTGACAGTAACAAGAACTCAAAAAGGAGTTCTGAAGTCAAAGTGAAACCAAAAGGACTATCAGTGTCTTCACCATCCTGCAGTCTCACTCATTTTTAACAAAAGACAGTACTGTAACTCCACGACTGAAACTTTTTATTTAGAAAAAGACAAATAAATAAGTCATGCACTATAGGGAACAGGGTGCATTTGGGATGCAGTCCATGTCTAGTCAACTGGTCTAAGGCAGACATGCGTCATATCATCTCACTGTAGCACCAGTGTCTGTAAAGCCCTGAAACATACCATCTCAGACACAGAGATACCTACACAGACCAAGGATATTTAACTGCAGGCCTGGAGGACCTGAACACTTCTGGTTTTCATTCTCTCAGAGACAGGCTGTATGTACTCTGGCCAATCAATCAATTAGCATCAGGCAGTAATGTGGACCTCCGGGCCTGGAGTAGAAGAACCCTGTTTTTATAAAACAGAAATGGATGTCTAACATGACGAGACAAAGGTAAAAACTACAAATAAAACAATGAAATCTGCCAAGTGGCAATGCAAAGATGGCCACTTAACATTTTTATTTCATATAAATATAATATATTAATGTATGTTTGTTACACTAAAAAATATTCTTGCCACACACACGTAGAAAGGCAAGAGGGACATTAATAAAAACAAGTCAGGACACTAAGCAGTGGACAAAATGATGGGGTTTGTCCCAAATGCCACCCCATTCCTATATAGGTCAGGGATATTGAAATCTGGACCTACAAGCCAGTTCCACGGTTGATTTTCATTCCTCCCCTCTTACCAGGGACGGCTTTAGACCTGAGACACCAGTTGGGTGCAATTAATGATCAGGTAGAAGAGGAGAGCAGGGCTACTTCAGAACGGCAGGCTTGGATTGAAGAGCCCTGATATAGGGATGAAGTCACCATTTGAGAAGCAGCCAGACACCTAAATGGTCATCTTTGTAGCTGCACAGTCAAACAGAATGCAACCAATCATAGTAGTCCAGTTGTGTTCAACACTGTGCGCTCGCTTTCACAAAATACAATATTTTAATAACATAACAGAGGAAAGATATGCAAACTAATAATATTCACATATTTCAGAAGGCCTTTAGTTTGTGGTAAATCTCCAGGTATGACTGAATAACAGAGCTGGTAATAGTTGAAGGTATTACTGCGGGCTGAAAGATGTGGAAACATTCAGTTGATGAATGAAACTAAACCATGTAATGGAATCCTGCTTCAGTGTGACACATGGGTGTAATTCACCAGGGGGTGAAGGGGGACATGTCCCATCCACTATTCAAAAAAGATATTTTGGCCCTAAGTTAGTCTCTCCCCCCACCCCTCATTTTCAAGACAGTGTTTTGCCCCTGTTGTGACACCATTTAACCCATTAAAAAGACCTACCACACTGCCATCACTTTGAAATGAAACTGATGATGCAGCAGGGCTTGTGCTGTGTGTTAGCGGACCAGGAGGAAGGTTAACCCTGCGATGCCCACGCCAGCAGCAGCAAACAGGGCAGTCTTCATGGACGAGTCCTGGTTCACCTCTCTTGCTGTGTGGAAGAACTTACAGAAGCCCTCCTAGAAGAGACAGGATTAGGGTTAGATCCATATATTTGATTGAACACTTATTCAGGTCACAATGGTGTATCAAAGGACCAGGCTAGAGATCAAAATAAGGAAGTCAAGAAACTTAGTTCAATACTGCTCAAAAAGCCCCATTTCCTCTGGTGTTTTCAGACCGAGAGACAGCTGCCTGCGGACAGTCCCTGCGGACAGTCCCTGCTATAACAGACCTGTGTCGTGATCAGTAAGGCCCATTTCAAAATGTGGTTGTGTTCATCAGTCTGTGTGTTGTTCTGATCCAGACCCCCAGGTGGTTGTGTTCATCAGTCTATTTGTTGTTCTGATCCAGACCCCCAGGTGGTTGTGTTCATCAGTCTATTTGTTGTTCTGATCCAGACCACCAGGTGGTTGTGTTCATCAGTCTATTTGTTGTTCTGATCCAGACCCCCAGGTGGTTGTGTTCATCAGTCTATTTGTTGTTCTGATCCAGACCCCCAGGTGGTTGTGTTCATCAGTCTATTTGTTGTTCTGATCCAGACCCCCAGGTGGTTGTGTTCATCAGTCTATTTGTTGTTCTGATCCAGACCCCCAGGTGGTTGTGTTCATCAGTCTATTTGTTGTTCTGATCCAGACCCCCAGGTGGTTGTGTTCATCAGTCTATTTGTTGTTCTGATCCAGACCCAGGTGGTTGTGTTCATCAGTCTATTTGTTGTTCTGATCCAGACTAGTATTTGAGTATTAACGATTGTTGTGTGCTTGGAGGTCACTAGACTGTTACGTTAGAGACGGTACATATGGCTGTTGGGACCAGCTGGCTAGAGCGGGGGGGGGGGGTTCATTCACAAAAGCAGTCAACAAATTGAGCTGCAGCTGTGTTGTTGCTACCCCAGCTCTTCAGTCCTATGTTGTTTTGGAGTACCCCAGTAACCCCACTACCCCTGATCCACTTTATATGACTATACTGGCTGTGTCTACCTTGTACAAACCCTCTTTAAAGTGACAGACAACCAGGGTTTATAGTCCAGACCACAGTAAAATCACTGTATTGACTGAAGAGTTATACATTTATAAATCTACTGTGACACATAACAGCCTACTGACATGTAACACATTACAAGTCAAACACCCATTTCTAATAAGCACTAAAAAGGCACATTTGGGGCCAGTTTCCGAGACACATTAATAATTTTCAAATGGGAATTGTCCATTGAGCTTGCTCTTTAATCCAGAACTACATTGAAACTTAAATTACTGTAAAAGTTATCTAGTAGACACTCTTATCCAGAGCGATTTACAGGAGGAATTAAGGTTAAGTGCCTTGCTCAAGGGGATGTCGACAGATTTTTTTTTCACCTAGTCGTCTCTGGGATTCAAACCAGCGACCTTCCTGTTACTGGCCCAACGTTCTTAACCACTAGGCTACCTTCCACCCCTAGACTTAATCGGTGTCCGGAAACTGTCCCCCAATATTGTCACATTTCTTGTAGCATAAAAATCATGCGTGTTAAACAGTCATTCCTGGGTTACCAACACTGTGCTACCAACAAACACACACACATTCCTGGGTTAGACCTGAACACTGTTGGTAGCACACACACATTCCTGGGTTAGACCTGAACACTGTGTTGGTAGCACACACACATTCCTGGGTTAGACCTGAACACTGTGTTGGTAGCACACACACATTCCTGGGTTAGACCTGAACACTGTGTTGGTAGCACACACACATTCCTGGGTTAGACCTGAACACTGTGTTGGTAGCACACACACATTCCTGGGTTAGACCTGAACACTGTGTTGGTAGCACACACACATTCCTGGGTTAGACCTGAACACTGTGTTGGTAGCACACACACATTCCTGGGTTAGACCTGAACACTGTGTTGGTAGCACACACACATTCCTGGGTTAGACCTGAACACTGTGTTGGTAGCACACACACATTCCTGGGTTAGACCTGAACACTGTTGGTAGCACACACACATTCCAGACATTCTTGGCTCATGCCACTAACTGACAAACACAGCAAGCAGCAGCCACATAGCAAGAAGCCACAAGGTGTCTGAATCACAGACATTATGACAATAGAAGGTGTCATTGTCCAACTGTTTCTCTTAGCTTGACAGAGGACTAGTGCTGCTGATATGAGCCCAGATTCCCATCTCTAATTCCCACCAGCTTAGTCAATTATCCTGTGGGTGCATGCACGTGTCCATAAGCACATGTGTGTGATGCTTACTGCTCAAACCTACCCAGCCTTTGTTCTCCAGCATCCAGTCACTCTTCTCCTCTCCTAGGTAGTCTGCTATGGTCCCCGCCAGCGCTCTGCAGCTCTCCTTCCCCCCCAGGCCCATGCCATTACCCAGCCCCTGGTCCGTGTCCTCTCCCTGTAGTTCTCTGACCAGCACACCAGTGAAGGTGAACAGAGAGACCACCCTCCCCCAGTTCATCTGTCCGTCTCCCACCAGCTCCTCCATCACCCTCCTCAGACAGGCGCAGGGGTCCGGCCCGCATTGGCACAGGAAGCTGTGTGCCAGGGCGTGGAAGCGGGCCCGGTGCTTGGCCTCCATGTCCCGGGCCTGGCGCCGCATGGCTGCAGCAGAGTCGCTGGGAGGAGGACCGGGCGGGGCTTTCCGGGACCCACTGGCAGGGATGATACTGCAGACAGACAGGTAGTCCTCTGCTATAGCCAGGGTTTCTTTCCACAGCCCGCATGACATGGTCTACAGGAAGACATACAGTTCATGGATTATCTATAGCCTATATATCAGAAAGGGCCTCTGCTACACTGTTTCTTTCCACAGCCAGCACAGCATGATAAATACAGGAAACACTATCAATACATTATCACTTGCAGTTCATTTCTCACAGCCCACACTACAGGGGCTAGACTCTAGAGGAAACATTATCAATTTCGTATTGTTATGCCTAAAATGTAATAAATTATACAGCAGGCTTCTTTCCACAACCCACCCAACATGGTCTATTGGAAACAACCTCAATCTAATCCCAAAGCGGTGACGTCCTCTGTGCAATACCAAGAAGAGGCTTGTATTCAAAACGGAAAGCAAAGCTACGTTTCCCAATGAGCTGCATAGACCACATAGCAATATGATGCAAGCAGCACGGTGACTTGAGGTTAACACCGATGTCTAGTCTTGGACCTGCTTCAACTAATCTGTACATAGAACGGTTAACAGTTGGCTATGTAACTAGCTAGCTAAATAACTGGCTATGTGAGCAAGCCAGTCAAGTCTAATTTAAGAGCCCTTGAAGTCTGGATTGATTCAGGACGTGTCATGAAAGAAACAAGGTTGTTAATACGTTAGCTAGTTACAGTACCGTATAAAGCAAACTGAATTGACTTGAAAATTGACATATTTGTACTTGCTAGCTAGCTTGACTGTCAAATCGAAGGCAAGTTACAATGATACATTGCAATCTAGCTAGCTAAATTAGCTATCCAGCTAACGTTAAGTGGTTGGATTGTTTTACATTTCCAACATCAACATTGGAAAATAGATCACCAGTCATGGTTTGGATATGAGTAAGCAGGGCTTCTCGCGAACGTTAAACATTTCTGGCTAGCAGCTGATAGCTAACTAGCGTAGTACTGATTGACACAAAGGACCAGAGAAACCAAGGCAGCGAACAACATCAGTGACTCAAGCCGCATCGATCCAGTCACTCAGTCTGTAAAACCGAAGCTTGACCAGCTTATTCATGAATAGTTTGAGTTGAGGAAAAATAAATCGCATATTGTAGGTAGGAAAACGTTAACAAAAAGCTCACCCTCCCAGCGATCAGACTGCTTTCTCCACGTACCGACGGAAGGAGGATCGCTGTCATCAACCGTATTTCCGCATCACCAGGCTCTCGCCAGACTTTATACTCTCACTAAGCAACGTCACAAAAATGGCATTTCCCTGAATTGGATTGTCGTTCCGCTAGAAGAGAATCAGATGTAACGGAAATAACGTTACCTGTCTCCATATCATCATCCTCTTCGTCATTTCCATCATAACCATAGGATAAAACAAACTTTTAAGACACCATTAATCAATCATTTAAATAAAATGTATTTATTTCACAAGAAGACTATGATTACAAATGAACAATACTTCAAACACTCCCTCTTTCTCCCTCTCTGGCTAGCCACAGTCTATGGTCTGGTTTTATATAACAGTAGTATTGCACTTTAGATCTGAGCAAGAGTTACACTCTGGGCGGACTAACTGACTGGTAAAACTGACTGGTAAACTACAGACTGTGAAGCAGGTTTAAAGGGGACTAAGAGCATACAAGCGGCAGTGAGTTAGCTTCTATACAGGAAGGTCAGTACTGCATGGCATTGGCTAGAACCTGCTGTAGAGGAAAACTGTGCTCAACTGACTTTAGTAATACAATAGTAATAATACTTGTAATACTGCTAATAATAAAGCTTTAGGAACTCATTGACCTGATGAGCATTTGGTATAGTCTAACTTCAGTCAAATAAATAGTCTCTGTGAGTCAAATCTAGATAGTTTATTATTGTGTGTGTAACTGAATATAGTTTCTATAGGCAGACTCTTTCTGCGGCAGGGTGTGCTCCATGGGCACTCATGGTCGACTGGTCACATGACTCTGGTCCTGACCCTTAACCTCTGACCCCTAGGGGTTCGGTCTCACTCTGATGACATCACAGCAGCTCTAGGCCCAGATCTGTCCAAGAAAGAGCACAGAACATCAGTAAATCACATTCAATAGGACATTTAAACAACAACACTTGTCAAAAAGTATATTACAGTAACCCGGTCCAGACCCCAAAGAGCACGCAGCAGCATAGTGACAATGAAAAACTCCCTGGAAGGAAGAAACCTTGATAGGAATAAGATTTTGGGGGAGATGGAGAATCCTCCTTTGTCAGACCGGTGTAGATTATGAGGCAGAGCAACTCGGAGAAGAAGTGGTCCTGTGTGGCTCAGTTGGTAGAGCGTGGCACTTGCAACGCCAGGGTTGTGTGTTTAATTCCCGTGGGGAATCAGTATGGGGGGGAAAAAAGTATGAAAATGTATGCATCCACTAAGTCGCTCTGGATAAACGTGTCTGCTAAAATGATGTAAGTGAGCTCACCAGAAGGAAGACTATGGCTGTGTTACTATACTCCCACAGACATTAATGAAGAACAACTACTACAGTATCTCTCAGTGGTGGTTTCCATGTCCTATATTGTGGCTGTGCCTGTAGTGGAAAACAGAAGTATGTACTGTGGGGATAGTCTGACGCATGACTCTGCAGAACCAGGGTTTTCCACAAATAGGTACTCTCAGCCTCTCCCCCTCTCTCTAGCCCATGTTGTGTCACATACGGCCGTGATTGGGAGTCCCATAGGGCGGCGCACAATTAGCCCAGCGTTGGCCGGGGAAGGCCGTCATTGTAAATAAGAATTTGTTCTTAACTGACTTGCCTAGTTAAATAAAACATTTTTAAAAATAAGGTGTTGTCCCTTCTTGTTTCATCTCCCTTCCGCCCCCCCCACCCCTCGTGTCTCACCCGTAGTGTTTGCCCTCCTTGTTTCATCTCCCTTCCCCCCCTACCCCTCGTGTCTCACCCGTAGAGTGTTGTCCCTCCTTGTTTCATCTCCCTTCCGCCCCCCCTACCCCTCGTGTCTCACCCGTAGTGTTGTCCCTCCTTGTTTCATCTCCCCCCCCCCACCCCTCGTGTCTCACCCGTAGAGTGTTGTCCCTCCTTGTTTCATCTCCCTTCCCCCCCCACCCCTCGTGTCTCACCCGTAGAGTGTTGTCCCTCCTTGTTTCATCTCCCTTCCGCCCCCCCTACCCCTCGTGTCTCACCCGTAGAGTGTTGTCCCTCCTTGTTTCATCTCCCTTCCCCCCCTACCCCTCGTGTCTCACCCGTAGAGTGTTGTCCCTCCTTGTTTCATCTCCCTTCCCCCCCTACCCCTCGTGTCTCACCCGTAGAGTGTTGTCCCTCCTTGTTTCATCTCCCTTCCGCCCCCCCCCACCCCTCGTGTCTCACCCGTAGAGTGTTGTCCCTCCTTGTTTCATCTCCCTTCCCCCCCTACCCCTCGTGTCTCACCCGTAGAGTGTTGTCCCTCCTTGTTTCATCTCCCTTCCCCCCCTACCCCTCGTGTCTCACCCGTAGAGTGTTGTCCCTCCTTGTTTCATCTCCCTTCCGCCCCCCCCACCCCTCGTGTCTCACCCGTAGAGTGTTGTCCCTCCTTGTTTCATCTCCCTTCCGCCCCCCCACCCCTCGTGTCTCACCCGTAGAGTGTTGTCCCTCCTTGTTTCATCTCCCTTCCCCCCCTACCCCTCGTGTCTCACCCGTAGAGTGTTGTCCCTCCTTGTTTCATCTCCCTTCCGCCCCCCCTACCCCTCGTGTCTCACCCGTAGAGTGTTGTCCCTCCTTGTTTCATCTCCCTTCCCCCCCTACCCCTCGTGTCTCACCCGTAGAGTGTTGTCCCTCCTTGTTTCATCTCCCTTCCCCCCCCACCCCTCGTGTCTCACCCGTAGAGTGTTGTCCCTCCTTGTTTCATCTCCCTTCCCCCCCCCTACCCCTCGTGTCTCACCCGTAGAGTGTTGTCCCTCCTTGTTTCATCTCCCTTCCCCCCCTACCCCTCGTGTCTCACCCGTAGAGTGTTGTCCCTCCTTGTTTCATCTCCCTTCCGACCCCCCACCCCTCGTGTCTCACCCGTAGAGTGTTGTCCCTCCTTGTTTCATCTCCCTTCCCCCCCTACCCCTTGTGTCTCACCCGTAGAGTGTTGTCCCTCCTTGTTTCATCTCCCTTCCGACCCCCCTACCCCTCGTGTCTCACCCGTAGAGTGTTGTCCCAGGACCCGGAGCAGAAAGCGGTTCCATCAGGAGAGACTCTGAGGGAGCTGACTCTGTTCTCATGACCAAACAGGATGGCTACTCTGGTCCCCTTCAGGACGTCCCACACATTGATGGTGTAGTCATTATAGCCAGCAAACAACAGACGACCTGGAGGAGGGGTGGAGAGAGAGAGAGAGAGAGAGCATCTGTTCACCTGTTACCTGAAAGGGCATGGTTAGATGGGGGCCAGAGAGATAGAGGGGTAGAAAGGGTCAGATTCTAGAATATTCTCCAATATGCTGGAGGATATCACAGAACAGATGTATTACAGTTTAAAGTGCATTTGACAGAGGCTAATACAGTGGATAGAATGAATAATAAATCAGCTCTAAGTTCCATGGAATACAGTGGTGGTAAAATGTAGTAAAACTCCAGATGGCAGAGTGGTAATTCCCTCTCCCACATCACAACTGGATTAAATTCACCTCTTGGCTGAAGTGTGATAATAAACTGTCATCTTTATACAGCCATATAAAAACTAAAACGAAAGATTTTGTACCACTACAATAATATAATACACAGAGGAATAACATTTTGGGGGATAGAATCCAGTCTCGGCCTACACACAAAATCAGATAAGATCAAATCAAATCCCTTGACCGCTATAAAGGCCAAGGCAGTATATCTATTGCATCATCACACCCGGTAAGAAAGAAAGTGAAAGAGGCAAAGTGAAGATGGGAAAGATTGCCTGGCACAACATCCAATAACACCACAACAACACCAGTAAATGTCCAACAGCATAATTGTAAATCTGTTCATGATCGGAGGACCAATGGATGTTTAGTTGACTCTAGTCTCTGTTGAGAGGAAGCTAATAAAGAGGTATTATTTGTCAAACAGTTGCTGACTATTGTCCACATCTTACCACTAAGAGAGAAGTCGACACTGGCGGCTCCAAATATTATGCTGTCTTTGGAGTAGATGGACACCTCCCGATCAGCCCTGAGATCAAACAGACGGCACTGGAACACACACACGATCAATGGGACATTTTTTATTCATTTTTTATTTAACCCATCACATGCTAGTTGTTGTTTCTGTCTGTGCTGTGAACTCAAAAGCCCAGCATATTTCCTAATGAGAGACAATAAAGTTACATTGTAATTTTCCCATGAGGTACAATAAAGTTATATTGTAATGTATTGTATTTTTGCTCCTTGGCCTGAATAACACTTCTTAAAACAATACAAACCTGTGTAGTAATGTAAAACAGTGGGATGCTTTGACACATGTACTGTATGATGTGAAAGAGTGGTCTTTGACCAGTGACATCACATTAAGATAACAGAATCTCTGGGAGAGAATCGATTAACTCAACAGTGTTATTGAGACAGTGTCCGACTGCCACACACAACACACAGAATCACATCAAAGGTCCATCATCTGTCAAGTGTCACCCTGTTCCCTTTATAGTGCACTACCTTTGATTAGAGCTTTATGGGAGCAACTCTAGGTGGCTTTATTGAAGAGTAGTGCACTAAGTAGGGAGTATAAGTGTGCTATAAGTGTGTTATAAACTCACGGTAGAGTCATCAGAAGCAGAGGCAAAAGCATCGCCACTGGGGTAGTACCTGGAGAGAGAGAGAGAGAGAGAGAGAGAGAGAGAGAGAGGGAGAGCGAGAGAGAGAAAGAGAGAGTGTGAGAGGAGTAAAGAGGTTGATGTGTACACTGCTGTATGAAGGGGCGGCAGGTAGCCTAGTGGTTAGAGCGTTGGGCCAGTAACCAGCAGGTAGCCTAGTGGTTAGAGCGTTGGGCCAGTAACCAGCAGGTAGCCTAATGGTTAGAGCGTTGGGCCAGTAACCAGCAGGTAGCCTAGTGGTTAGAGCGTTGGGCCAGTAACCTGCAGGTAGCCTAGTGGTTAGAGCGTTGGGCCAGTAACCGGCAGGAAGCCTAGTGGTTAGAGCGTTGGGCCAGTAACCGGCAGGTAGCCTAGTGGTTAGAGCGTTGGGCCAGTAACCGGCAGGAAGCCTAGTGGTTAGAGCGTTGGGCCAGTAACCGGCAGGTAGCCTAGTGGTTAGAGCGTTGGGCCAGTAAACGGCAGGTAGCCTAGTGGTTAGAGCGTTGGGCCAGTAAACAGCAGGTAGCCTAGTGGTTAGAGCGTTGGGCCAGTAATCAGCAGGTAGCCTAGTGGTTAGAGCGTTGGGCCAGTAACCAGCAGGTAGCCTAGTGGTTAGAGCGTTGGGCCAGTAACCAGCAGGTAGCCTAGTGGTTAGAGCGTTGGGCCAGTAATCAGCAGGTAGCCTAGTGGTTAGAGCGTTGGGCCAGTAATCAGCAGGTAGCCTAGTGGTTAGAGCGTTGGGCCAGTAATCAGCAGGTAGCCTAGTGGTTAGAGCGTTGGGCCAGTAATCAGCAGGTAGCCTAGTGGTTAGAGCGTTGGGCCAGTAACCAGCAGGTAGCCTAGTGGTTAGAGCGTTGGGCCAGTAACCAGCAGGTAGCCTAGTGGTTAGAGCGTTGGGCCAGTAACCAGCAGGTAGCCTAGTGGTTAGAGCGTTGGGCCAGTAACCAGCAGGTAGCCTAGTGGTTAGAGCGTTGGGCCAGTAACCAGCAGGTAGCCTAGTGGTTAGAGCGTTGGGCCAGTAACCAGCAGGCAGCCTAGTGGTTAGAGCGTTGGGCCAGTATCTGAAAGGTTGCTAGATCGAATCCCTGAGCTGACAAGGTAAAAATCTGTCGTTCTGCCCCTGAACAAGGCAGTTAACCCACTGTTCCTAGGCTGTCGTTGTAAATAAGAATTTGTCCTTAACTGACTTGCCTAGTTAAATAAAGGTAAAATAAAAAACAATAATAAAAAGGGTTAGGTTTAGGGTCGATGGATGCTGTTAGCTGTACTGTAGAGATTATGTGGATACTATAAGGATAAGTGATCTGTAGACAGTGAAGCTGTATAAAGGGATAGGGTCGATGGATGCTGTTAGCTGTACTGTAGAGATTATGTGGATACTATAAGGATAAGTGATCTGTAGACAGTGAAGCTGTATAAAGGGATAGGGTTGATGTGGATGATGCTACTTACTTGACACAGTTGATGTCAGAGTCGTGGGTATCAAACGACTGGACGTTCTGCCCTGAGCGCAAGTCCCAAACGTTAGCCTTCTTATCAGAACCCTGGAACGAACAAACAGACATGTTAGGGGAGGGAGAGAGAGATAGATAGGAGACACACACACACACACACTGACCCCAGAGACAAAGGTGTTTCCAGTCTCAGAGGGGGCGAGGTCCAGAGTGAGGACATCAGCAGAGTGACCGTGGAAGCTCTGCAGCAGCTGACCACTCTCCACGTCCCACAGCGCACTGGTACCGTCACCACTGGACGTTAAGATCTACACACACACAGAAACGCCAACACAGTTTATCAGAATACTGAAACACACACAGAAACGCCAACACAGGCAATGTGTGATCCTACTACCCGTTTGGGGTAATATAACTAATCTACGGCCATTACACAGAGCTGGTTAACTACTGGGGTGTACCCAGCTAGCGCAAAATGTTCTGAGAACCATGTTTCTTAGAACTTGGTGAGTGAGTGGTTGTGCTATGGTTATTTTGCATACAACCTTCCCACAACTTTCTGGGAAAGGTGCAGGATAGTTGCTTGGCTTTGAACATTCTCAACACATTTAAGGAACTTGACAAAAAAACATAATTGTATTGGAATTTCATTACTTTAACAGAACGTTTCCTAAAAGTTCAAACATGGTTACATTGCATTTCAATTTTGGTAATGTTCTTGACATTGGGAATGCTCTCAAATAATGAAGACAACGTTAAGAAACAACGTTCTTCTGTGTGAATGTTAGTACTTCAGCATAACGTTTCCTACAGGTTTCCTCATGGTTTTATTTAAAGTAAAGTTCTCAAATTGAGTCGAGAACATTAAGAAAAATTACCATAAAAACTACAAGAAAACTTTAGTAACGTTCAGAGAACATTCTAAGAAAGTTATTTAAAAACATATACATTCTGCTCTTAGCATCAACGAAACTCTATCCTCTCTTGTTAAGTGTGTTCAGGTGTGTTGGCCGCGCCAATTAATTGGCCACACCTTTTCTTAATGAGTGCTTATTTCCTTTGAAATGGTGTCTGTTTGAATAGACAAAATGAACAGCTTTGTATGTGTAAAAAAACATGGTATGCTAGCTGCATCCTGGTGGAGCAGTGGACTAATTCCATGGATAGAGAACATTAGATTATAGGTTCAAATCTCATTGATGCAGCGTCAAAAAAAAGACATGTGTTTGCATGATTAATGACTAAGGAAATGAATTTCTGTGTCCAATCATGCTTGGACTTCAAAAAAGTTAACCCAAAATAAGCTAGCAGTGTTATTAAATGTCTTATTGAAACATTCAGTGAAAATTTTAAGGAAGTTATTCTAAAACCTCCAAATAACCTATGATGTCTATTCTCACAGTGTTAAGAAAACGTTCAAGGAATCAGAGTAAAACATTCTCACAACCTCCATACAACCTAAAAATAAACATTCCCAGAACATGTTATTTTCTGTTCTCAGAACATTTAAATAAACAAATCTGTTTTACCGGTCAGGAAACGTATGGCTTCGTTCTCGCAACCAACGTGAAACCAAAAACATACATTCCTACAACTTTCAAGGAACCAAATGTGCTAACTGTGTATTCACTAGGAACTAAATGGTTGATATGAAACATCCCCGTCAGACAATAAAGATATGAAAGTGAGACTGAACTGAGATTGACTGGGACAATGTAGTCTCGACTCTCCACAGCCCTGTGCTTTATTCCACACACACACACACACACACACACACACACACACACACACACACACACACACACACACACACACACACACACACACACACACACACACACACACACACACACACACGTCTTCACAGCTCAACACCCACCAACAGACCCCAGTGCATTAGGGAGACATAGGTTGTGTGTGTGTGCTCCTAGGTATGAGTTTTCAGCTCTGACAGATAAAGCCCTCTTAATGTCTATTAATACACTCACAATGGAGGGCCATCTCTCTCTATGGGCCACTTCTCTGTTTCCTCTCCTCTTCTGTCTCTCCTCTCTCACGCTTCCGCTCATCACCCTCTCCTCATCCCGCTAGAATTCTCAACAGTTCCTCTCCTGTCTAGCAGAGATGAATTATTAACAGCCTTAAACATCTAATATTCCCCCCTCCCTCTATCCATTCTCTCCTCCTTGTCCTGAAAATCTCAAATCAATTTCTTTCCCTCTCCTCGTTGTGTTGTGTGTGTGTGTCTGAGTGTGTCTATGCCTGTATGTGTGTGTGTGTGTGTGTGTGTGTGTGTGTGTGTGTGTGTGTGTGTGTGTGTGTGTGTGTGTGTGTGTGGGTGTGGGTGGGTGGGTGTCTAGTCCCTAACTTGCATGTCAGAGTTGGTGAAGGTGCAGCCGGACAGGTAGTTGGTGTGCATGGCAACCGACTTCTTCTTGGCCGCCAAGTTCTCGTCCTTGTCCAATGAGAGAGGGTACACCGAGCACTTATTATCCAATCCCCTGTCAGACAGAAAGACAGACACACAAACGAGAGAAAGATTTGTAGGGCGTTACTTTAACATTAAGCCCTCAAGCCAGTACTTTAGCATCAAGCCAATACCTTTCTTGGGGCTAAGGGATTAAAGGTCAGAGGTTAGGGTCAGACTCACCCACAGGCGATGGCACAGCCAGAGGGGGCGTAGGCACACGCCATCACCCACGTAGTCGGCATGGTCACTGCATGTTCCTAGAACACAGTGTGCATATACATTAATGTAAATAAGCCCAGTTAAGACCGCTCCACCATGGGACTGGATTAGGCTGCCATTAGTGCACTCACACACACTCAGGCTGCTTTTACTAACCTTATTGGTGGTGAAAGCATCCCATACGATGACCTTCCCATCCTGGTAGACAGAAGACAAGGAAAATAAGCATACAGTTCACATGGACATACAGGGAGAGATGACCATTAAATGGCTGGTGAGACAAACATGTTCAGTGTGTCTGAGAATGGAGGAGGCAAGGAGGGAGGAATGAAGAAGGGAGGTGGGAGGGGAGAGAAGGGAAGAAGGGAGGAGGGAGGGGAGAGAAGGGAAGAAGGGAGGAATGAAGAAGGGAGGCAAGGAGGGAGGAATGAAGAAGGGAGGTGGGAGGGAGGAATGAAGAAGGGAGGAGGGAGGGGAGAGAAGGGAAGAAGGGAGGAATGAAGAAGGGAGGAGAGTGGGAAAAGAGGGGAAGAAGGGAGGAATGAAGAGGAGGAGTAATTGATGAACGTGGAGTCAGGGAGTTCAGCACCATGGACAGGGTTGTGACCAAAACTCACTAATTCCAGTAGAATAGAAGGATGATAGGGGGATAGTGGAGAGGGAGGAGAGACAGGGGAGGGAGAATAGAGGGAGAGGGAGGAAAGGGGAGCAGTTCATGGCTAAAATGTGGGATGGTGTGTGTATGTGTGTGTGCATACCTGTGAGGAGCTGACAATGCGTCGTTTGTCTTTGCACCAGTCCATACAGAGCACCTTGTTGCCATGGCCCTTCAGTGTCCTCCGAGTCTTCATGTTTAACTCACCAAGAGCTTCCGCCTTCTCAGCTACCTTCTCCACTACACACACACACAGACACACACACTGTTAAAAACTCTTGTAATCACAATGAATTGTCGTGTAAATTAATAGATAGGATCTTTATTTGATCACCCTGTTGCAGGAAAACTTTCCTGCAATGCCCTGTATTAACTATACGGCCACGGGCAAATCTCTGCACGCCTGGAAATTACATATCAGATGATTTTTGGCATGAATATCAAATTCCATTCGTATATAATAACGGATATAATAACAGTTTCTGCATAACTTTCATGTTTGGGTTACAGACAGTAAACATTTTGTGCATCACGAGGCCCCTCTCCCTCCCTCCCATTAAACTCACACTCCACATCGTGCAGCTTCTTCCGCTCCTCCTCGAGCTTCTTCCTCAGCGTCTCGCTCTCCGCCTTCAGCGACTTCAGAGTCTCGCCGCTCGCAAGGCCCTGGCACGCCATCTTTAGAGGAGAGGAGGAACGAAAGAAGGGAACGGCAAGAGCAGATGTTTTTAGTCGCGCGCTGGCCGCGCCAGTCAAGGCGGCTCTGCCTTCCTACAGCTGGTGTGTATTCATTACGCCAATTCTGTTGCAAACCGTTTCTTAAAAGGAAGCAAACGGAACGAAACGGGGAGAGACCTTCCTGAATTTGTCCAATATGAACTCTCGTTTTTGTTTGGACTAATGAATATGCCCCTGGTGCTGCTGCCGCGCTGATGTGCTCTTTCTCCCCTCTCTCTCCCTGTCTCGTCTCACTCGCTCTCTGGCAAGTCTCTACCTCTTTCTCCCCTCTCTCTCCCTGTCTCGTCTCACTCGCTCTCTGGCAAGCCTCTACCTCTTTCTCCCCTCTCTCTCCCTGTCTCGTCTCACTCGCTCTCTGGCAAGCCTCTACCTCTTTCTCCCCTCTCTCCCCCTGTCTCTTGTCTCACTCGCTCTCTGGCAAGTCTCTACCTCTTTCTCCCCTCTCTCTCCCTGTCTCGTCTCACTCGCTCTCTGGCAAGCCTCTACCTCTTTCTCCCCTCTCTCCCCCTGTCTCTTGTCTCACCCGCTCTCTGGCAAGCCTCTACCTCTTTCTCCCCTCTCTCTCCCTGTCTCGTCTCACTCGCTCTCTGGCAAGCCTCTACCTCTTTCTCCCCTCTCTCTCCCTGTCTCTGGTCTCACTCGCTCTCTGGCAAGCCTCTACCTCTTTCTCTCTCTCCCTCTTTCTATATGTCTGTTTTTCTCGCCCCAGAGAAGCCACTATGACTGTGTTTGGTAGTAATTGCACTAAATATAGCCCAAATGTCCTCTAATTATATTACTTTAAATACCTGACAGAAAAATCACATTTTCCTTATTTTATTTTACACCATTGCAGTTTCCTTATTTAAATGTATGTTATTTTCATTTGAAAGGTATTTGCACCTATTGTTTAGAGAAGTGAAAGACAACGTTGCTATAAGTGTGGATGAGCTGCCAGAGAGAACAGAGTACAGATAAGATGAGGTGGTGAATTCATCCAGGAATGGTGTGTGTGTGTGTGTGTGTGTGCTGAAAGAGGCTCTCTGCTACTGTATATCAGACAGATAGGGAGGCTGCATTCTCAGATGGGGTCCTCTCCAACCCCCTAAAAATACATCAAGAATCTCAAATCTACCCCTAACCCCTGGGAATGGTCCAGGATGGAGCAGTTAGATTGGTTAGAGTCAGAGGTTAGAGGTCAGAGGTTAAGGGACGTACAATCTCCATGCATAGTGAGCAGTAGTTGATGGGTTCAGTCTTGATGTATAGATTCATCAAGGGGCGGTTCTCCGAGCAGCTGTCACACGGCCCGAAGGTGATGGCCAAAAACGTCTGGTCACACATGGCTGCAGCTGGTTAACCACAGACCTGTATAGAGGAGAAAAGAAACACAGTGTTAACATTCAGGTATGAGAAATAACACACATACACACTGTTATCGATTCAACTGAAGGGAGCATTGCTATTTGTGTGTGTGTGTGTGTGTGTGGTTAGAGAGAGTGAGAGAGAGAGAGATGCAGAGAGCGAGCTAGAGAGATAGGGAGAGAATGTGTGTGTGTGTGTGTGTGTGTGTGTGTGTGGTTAGAGAGAGTGAGAGAGAGAGAGATGCAGAGAGCGAGCTAGAGAGATAGGGAGAGAATGTGTGTGAGTCAGAGAGAGATAGTGAGTAAGAGACAGAGCGAGAGGAGAGAGGGAATGAGAGAGAGAGGGAGTGAGTGTGTGTAGGTGTGTGTGTGTGCTGACAGCTGTATTGACGATAAGCAGTGGGGAATCTCCCTGCTGCCTGATCCTGCTCAGAGAAGGGGAGAGCAGTAGGCCTATTTTGGGAGATGCATGCACACACACTTGGATGCACATTATTACACCGTGGGTATAATGGTGGGGATCGGTAACTGCCACTGATAGTGATAGTCTGGGGAATGAATCATAGACATGCGGAGCTGGATATGGACCTGCAATATACACAGTGTAGAAATAGAACAGATATATAATGACCTGCAATATCTATCTGTTCTATTTCTGCAGTGTCTATATTGCAGGTCGTTATCTATCTGTTCTATTTCTATAGTGCCTAATGAACTGCATCATAGACACTGCAGAAATAGAACAGATAAATAATGACCTGCAATATACACAGTGTAGAAATAGAACAGATACAGTTGAAGTAGGAAGTTTACATACACTTAGGTTGGAGTCATTAAAACTAGTTTTTCAACCACTCCACACATTTCTTGTTAACAAACTATAGTTTTGGCAATTCGGTTAGGACATCTACTTTGTGCATGACACAAGTAATTTTTCAAACAATTGTTTACAGACATATTATTTCACTTATAACTCACTGTATCACAATTCCTGTGCGTCAGAAGTTTACATACACTGAGTTGACTGTGCCTTTAAGCAGCTTGGAAAATTCCAGAAAATGATGTCATGGCTTTAGAAGCTTCTGATAGGCTAATTGACATAATTTGAGTCAATTGGAGGTGTACCTGTGGATCTATTTCAAGTCCTACCTTCAAACTCAGGGCCTCTTTGCTTGACATCATGGGAAAATCTAAAGAAATCAGCCAAGACCTCAAAAAGAAATTGTAGACCTCCACAAGTCTGGTTCATCCTTGGGAGCAATTTCCAAATGCCAGAAGGTACCACGTTCATCTGTACAAACAATAGTACGCAAGTATAAACACCATGGGACCACGCAGCCATCATACCACTCAGGAAGGAGACGCGTTCTGTCTCCTAGAGAAGAGCATACTTTGTTGCGAAAAGTGCAAATCAATCCCAGAACAACAGCAAAGGACCTTGTGAAGATGCTGGAAGAAACAGGTACAAAAGTATCTATATCCACAGTAAAACAAGCCCTATATCGACATAACCTGAAAAGCCACTCAGCAAGGAAGAAGCCACTGCTCCAAAACCGCCATAAAAAGCAAGACTATTGTTTGCAACTGCACATGGGGACAAAGATCATACTTTTTGGAGAAATGTCCTCTGGTCTGATGAAACAAAAATAGAACTGTTTGGCCATAATTACCATCGTTATGTTTGGAGGAAAAAGGGGGATGCTTGCAAGCCGAAGAACACCATCCCAACCGTGAAGCACGGGGGTGGCAGCATCATGTGGTGGGGGTGCTTTGCTGCAGGAGGGACTGGTGCACTTAACAAAATAGTTGGCATTATGAGAAAGGAAAATTATGTGGATATATTGAAGCAACATCTCAAGACATCAGTCAGGAAGTTAAAGCTTGGTTGCAAATGGGTCTTCCAAATGGACTATGACCCCAAGCATACTTCCAAAGTTGTGGCAAAATGGCTTAAGGACAACAAAGTCAAGGTATTGGAGTGGCCATCACAATGCCCTGACCTCGATCCTATAAAACATTTGTGGGCAGAACTGAAAAAGTGTGTGCAAGCAAGGAGGCCTACAAACCTGACTCAGTTACACCAGCTCTGTCAGGAGGAATGGGCCAAAATTCACCCAACTTATTGTGGGAAGCTTGTGGAAGGCTACCCAAAACGTTTGACCCAAGTTAAACAATTTAAAGGCAATGCTACCAACTACTAATTGAGTGTATGTAAACTTCTGATCCACTGGGAATGCGATGAAAGAAATAAAATCTGAAATAAATCATTCTCTCTACTATTATTCTGACATTTCACATTCTTAATCTGCGGGGCTTAAATAGAAAAACATTGCTGACCAACTATTTCCAACACAACTGCATGACATCATCATAACAAACGTATAATATAGTTCTTACCTAACGAGGGAAGTTGGTTTGTCTGTCAGACGGTATGCTATCCTGAGGAGACAGTGTTTTCCAACGTTAGTTAGTTAGAGGATTGGAGGCCAGGGACAGAGAGGGAACACTAAGCTACTTACCAAGGGCTTTGACCACGCCACAGTATTACCCTCAGGTACAGACCAGGGCCACGTCCCAAATGGCACCATATCCCCTTTAAAGTGCACTTCTTATGTCCAGAACCTGATGTCCTGGTAAAAAGTAGTGCACTAGAAAGAGAATATAGTTCCATTTGGGACAAAGCCCAAAGTATTAGGACTGGATAGAAGCTGTCCCTAATCACTGGTCCAAGGTCAGATTGTTTCCCATTCACTAATGGTAAATGTTATTATTGGTGGTAAGGTTATCTTATCCTAGATCTGTAGTTAATAAGGGCTGTATTACTTGTTCAGGCTATAGGTCAGCTAGCCACTGGACGGTCTGAGAGCAGAAATAGTTCACGTATTTAATATGAACTTAAAGCTAAAATTCCATGGCAGAATGTTAATAAATGATACAATAATTTAATAACTGCTATTATTTCCATAACCCATTCATGACCACAGCTTGCCTTTGGACAAAAAAGGAAACAAATATTTTCAGTGCTGAATTCCTTTATTTGTCTTTTACAGGGTTTGACAATTGAAACTTATTCCAAATTTCTTAATGGTGAACACATTCACTAAGTACAGCTACCAGGAATTATACACACAGTCCAGTTCTCCTGATGTACACACGGGAGGAGAGAGGAGATGGAGAGGAGAAGAGCAGAGTTCAGCATCTCTACCACAGGTGGACTGTATGAAGTCTGAAGATCATTAGATCAATGAGATGTGTCGGTTAGTGATGATGTCGTGACTTGATGTGATACTTTAGCATTGACCTCAATTGTCAAAACCATAAAAAGGGAGATTTTAAGTATCTATTTTAATAACCATCTGGAGATGTAAAAATGTATATCTCAAATGAGGTGAAGACCGGTCGTACCACAGAGTGTCTACATGAACAAGCCTGTCTGAGGCACACAGCATGTACAGAGTGTCTACATGAACAAGCCTGTCTGAGGCAGACAGCATGTACAGAGTGTCTACATGAACAAGCCTGTCTGAGGCACACAGCATGTACAGAGTGTCTACATGAACAAGCCTGTCTGAGGCAGACAGCATGTACAGAGTGTCAACATGAACAAGCCTGTCTGAGGCAGACAGCATGTACAGAGTGTCTACATGAACAAGCCTGTCTGAGGCACACAGCATGTACAGAGTGGGACACTATAAGGGAAGGGGAGAGCGGGAAGAGTGGTCCATCTACACTGCTTAAAGAAGGCTAATCATAGAAATGGACTAAGGGTACATACCAAATAGCACCCTATTCCCTATCCCTGGTCAAAAGCTGTGCACTATATAGTGAATATGGTACTATTTGGGATAGTCACTAAGACTATAGCCTTCTACTGTGTAAATGACTACAGCTAGATGACCTCTCTGGAGGAACATAAACCACATGATGATCAAAGAAATTAGAATCATATCAGATAGGTTAACTTACTTTATCAGCGTTTACTAACTTGTTCAGTAAATATTTCAAAAAGTGCAACTAGACAGAAAGCAAAACAATCCTTCCATCCCAGCCTCTGAAATAAGATCTAAGGACAACTTGTCAAAACATTCAATAATAATAATGCTACTTTTTAAAACAGTAGTTGTGTAACAGACAGACACAGAGACAGGAGATGATAGTGTTTTTAACATCATATGTAAGGCTTTGTTCCAAACATGAGTAACAATGAAGTCCTCCTATATGCATGATCAATAACAGCTCTAAAACATTCACAAGGGTAGAATCTGCAGTATTCCACTATCGTTTTCCAGTATCGTCCAAGATGCAGATATGCATTTTAGATCTGGTATCACTATACACATGTTGAACAACTTAAAACGTATTCCTAAAAATCCTTCATTAAAATGCAACGCTGCAAAAATTTAACAAAAAGGCAATTTTCAATGTTTATACAATACACTCATGGTGGTCCCAATAATAAATATATGATTATTCATTAAATTGTTTCTACAATACACTCATGGTGGTCCCAATAATAAATATATGATTATTCATTAAATTGCACCACAAAACAAGTTGAAACATGAACTTGACTCCTACATCAATGATAGTAATAATAATATGTTTTTCTGAGCCGCGTGTTTCTCTATAGGCCAGGGAACAAAGTTCAAAGGGTCAGGGCTGCTAGGCAAATAAAGGTCACGGTAAATAATAAGGTTCACGGTAAAATAAGGTTGAAGGTTAAACAATAAGGTTGATGGTTAAATAAAGTTGATGGTTGATGAGCAGTTAGGGTATGGGTGAACACTGATGGCACAAGTAAGGAAGAGAGGCAACGATGATGATAAATGTAGTTCCATCCTTTCTGTCCCTCAGCGGTTGACCAGTCAGAGAGGTTAGAAGGACCTTAGTAGTAGTGAATAGAATGTTTGTAGATCTTCTTTGAGTCTATAGAACATCTGGCAGAATGTCTGGTTCTATAGAAGCCACAGTCATGTGACCTAGTGTCCAACGTCGCCCTCTCCTGGTCACTATCTGGTGCTGAGTAACAACATGGCTGCTTTCTCTAAAAGTAGAGCCATGAAAACAGACTTGGCTGATGTTGGGACACAGTGAAGAGGGGGTTTGGGAGACAGTGAAGGAATTGTTATTGTAGGTTAGTAGGGAATGAAAGAAGGGGGTAAGCGTTAGAGTAGGTTAGAGTTGAGACTGTAGCCAGGGCATGTAATAGTTTGTCTACAAAGCAGTGATTTAGTTTCTGGAGTAAAGCTGGCATGACAGTATTATCATACAGGCTGTAGGGAAAAACATTCAAGACATGGTTGATATTGAGTCTAAATGTGATGGATTATGAGAGCAACTACAGTAAAACAGACTGGCTCAGTGGTAACCAGGTTTAGTAACACACACAACCTCCTTTCCAAGGCTATAATACTGAAAGGAATACCTACAGAGAGTGGAGCAGACAGAGTGGTGGGGCGAGGACATGTACATATTTAGAAGTGAAGATATGTAGTAGTTGGTACTGCAGGAGTTCCAACTCTTTTGGTCCGCAGACCCATTTTGATCTAAAAAAAAAAATCCTGACTCCACCATGTAGAAAAAAGTGATGTAATCAACGCTAATGTAAACTTATTGTTTTAGCTGATTTAGTTCCTGGTCTTGTCCACTCTGTCCTAATGAGGCTTCTGCCATTGTAGAGGGAAACAGAAGACACATACGTGTTCCTGAGAGTCTTATCTTTCAGTGATGGGGTCATAATATTTTGTATCTTGAACCGTTTAAAAGATAGAGCCACATTTGTAGGAAGAGAACAGAAAAAGCTCTGTTTATTACAACTGTATCTAGAGGCAACCGGAGGTTACTGACGTAACCGTGGTTCTATGAACATAGCGCGGTTTTATTGTATTTTTGTTCTGCCCCACATGGGGCCGCGACCAATAGTTTTGGGAAACGCTGTGGTAGTGGATATGTAGGATCCAGTGTGCTTCTGTTTTTAACAACAGTCACTAGTGTGTGTGTGTTTGTGTGAGTTAGTGAGTTCTCTTGTAGGGGTTTTGGAACCAAACTACTTAGTTAAAGTGGAGAAGCAAGTACAGTAGCTGAAGCCGTCTAAACCTGATAGGTATGGGTATCAAACTACCTAAACTACTCGTCCAGTCTAGCCATCTATTGCAAGTCTAATCCTCTATCTATTTCAACCTCAGAGGATTAGACTGGAACAGAGGTTGAAATAGATAGAGGATTAGACTGGAACAATCTTTTTCAACCTCTGTTCCAGTCTAATCCTCCATCTTTTTCAACCTCTGTTCCAGTCTAATCTTCTATTTCAACCTCTGTTCCAGTCTAATCCTCCATTTCAACCTCTGTTCCAGTCTAATCCTCCATTTCAACCTCTGTTCCAGTCTAATCCTCCATTTCAACCTCTGTTCCAGTCTAATCCTCCATTTCAACCTCTGTTCCAGTCTAATCCTCCATTTCAACCTCTGTTCCAGTCTAATCCTCCATTTCAACCTCTGTTCCAGTCTAATCCTCCATTTCAACCTCTGTTCCAGTCTTATCCTCCATTTCAACCTCTGTTCCAGTCTTATCCTCTATCCATTTCAACCTCTGTTCCAGTCTAATCCTCCATTTCAACCTCTGTTCCAGTCTTATCCTCTATCCATTTCAACCTCTGTTCCAGTCTAATCCTCCATTTCAACCTCTGTTCCAGTCTAATCCTCCATTTCAACCTCTGTTCCAGTCTTATCCTCTATCCATTTCAACCTCTGTTCCAGTCTAATCCTCCATTTCAACCTCTGTTCCAGTCTTATCCTCTATCCATTTCAACCTCTGTTCCAGTCTAATCCTCCATTTCAACCTCTGTTCCAGTCTAATCCTCCATTTCAACCTCTGGTGCAGCGGTGCTAAAGTGCAGATCCACTAGAGAAGCAGGTTACACAGGACCAAGCTACGGCAGAGAGATCTTAAAGCACAATACATCATGAGCTAAACAAATAAAAACCTACATTAAATAGCGCTAATTAAATGAGACTACATAGTTCATCTGCTATAGACATAATTCTAATACTATAGGACTCTAGTGGTCTTTCCATGGCCATACTTCTCTCCGGTCTGGAACCGGTCTGGAACCGGTCTGGAAAGCTGGAGAGATAAGCCTACATGTCTATGGTATCCATGTTTTCTGTCTGCAAAGAACATGCATTTTAGGAAAGGGAGTGGAATAAATGCAATAAATAAAACACCCTAGTGTGATATATATTTATATATTAATATTTATATGTATTTATATATGTATAAAAGTATGGTACAGACAATGGGTACTGCACTTGGCTTGACTGTGTTCAGTGGGTGAGTTGATAACGATGTACTTGGAACAGATGCTAGCTAGATAACTGTAGAAGCGTTAGCATCCTATCATAACACAACAGATGCTAGCCGAGCTTAGCTGAAGGAGCTAGCTAGCTGTGATGCTAGCCCTGGACAGCTAGCTTAAGTGTACCGTAATACATTCCTATGGGAGAACCGGACTGCTAGAAAACACTACACTATTGAGAAGAGAACACAGAGGAGAAAAGAGGACTGGGGGAACACGGTACTAGGTGTTAAATGGGGTTGTAGGTGGGGAGTGTAGCTTAGTAAAAGGGGGTAAGATAGGAGAAAAGGTGGCCTGTAGCGGTGCATTCTCTTAGAGTTGAGCATTTGTACACGCGGAGGAGGATGGGCTTTCAACTACTGACATAAAGACTACCGTAGGGTGGAAGCTGAGCGTGTGTATGTGTATTGTATGTAAGTGTTTGGATGTGTTAAGAAGAGAAAGGTTTGTGTATGCATGTGATTGCACGTGTACCTATGTATAGCCTATATATTAGTCATGTGTGTGTTAGACGCGGGTAAGGAAGGCTAGGTTGAGGGAGCCTGGTATTTGGATAGTCTCCAGGGCCAGAGAGGAGGGGTTGAAAGACCTATGTATAGCCTATATATTAGTCATGTGTGTGTTAGACGCGGGTAAGGAAGGCTAGGTTGAGGGAGCCTGGTATTTGGATAGTCTCCAGGGCCAGAGAGGAGGGGTTGAAAGACCTATGTATAGCCTATATATTAGTCATGTGTGTGTTAGACGCGGGTAAGGAAGGCTAGGTTGAGGGAGCCTGGTATTTGGATAGTCTCCAGGGCCAGAGAGGAGGGGTTGAAAGGGAAGGTGACTGGGTAGATAATCTTAGTGTCCATCAACAGCTGAGGAGTCTCACAGCGGTCCCGCAAACGAGTCTGACAGACAGACAGACACAGACACAGACACAGAGAGAAAGAGAGAGAGAGAGAGAGAGAGAGAGAGAGAGAAACAAAGAGGGAGCGAAGGAGAGGGAGAGAGAAAATATATACATTAGTTACAGTTACTTATATGCAAAGACAGACAGACAGACAGACAGACAGACAGACAGACAGACAGACAGACAGACAGACAGACAGACAGACAGACAGACAGACAGACAGGTCTTACCTGTATGGTTCGTATGAAGGTAACAGACACCCTCTCTTCAAACTCGTTGACTGGAGTGTACAGGTTCAACACCTTCACAATCTGGGAACACAGAGACAAACTTCCTTAGTTGAACCTTGAACTATTAACTCAACTGATCCCCTGTCCCATTCTCCGCATTGATTGGGCTTGACTGGTAAGTTGATTACCTGAGGGCTGGGTTTGGTTAGAACAGGACCTAAGTGGTAGAGAGGGCTGTGATTGGTTAGTTCAGGACCTAAGTGGTAGAGAGGGCTGTGATTGGTTAGTTCAGGACCTAAGTGGTAGAGAGGGCTGTGATTGGTTAGTTCAGGACCTAAGTGGTAGAGAGGGCTGTGATTGACTAGTTCAGGACCTAAGTGGTAGAGAGGGCTGTGATTGACTAGTCCAGGACCTAAGTGGTAGAGAGGGCTGTGATTGACTAGTTCAGGACCTAAGTGGTAGAGAGGGCTGTGATTGACTAGTCCAGGACCTGAGTGGTAGAGAAGGCTGTGATTGACTAGTCCAGGACCTGAGTGGTAGAGAGGGCTGTGATTGACTAGTTCAGGACCTAAGTGGTAGAGAGGGCTGTGATTGACTAGTTCAGGACCTAAGTGGTAGAGAGGGCTGTGATTGACTAGTTCAGGACCTAAGTGGTAGAGAGGGCTGTGATTGACTAGTTCAGGACCTAAGTGGTAGAGAGGGCTGTGATTGACTAGTTCAGGACCTAAGTGGTAGAGAGGGCTGTGATTGACTAGTCCAGGACCTAAGTGGTAGAGAGGGCTGTGATTGACTAGTCCAGGACCTGAGTGGTAGAGAAGGCTGTGATTGACTAGTCCAGGACCTGAGTGGTAGAGAAGGCTGTGATTGACTAGTCCAGGACCTGAGTGGTAGAGAGGGCTGTGATTGACTAGTTCAGGACCTAAGTGGTAGAGAGGGCTGTGATTGACTAGTCCAGGACCTAAGTGGTAGAGAGGGCTGTGATTGACTAGTCCAGGACCTGAGTGGTAGAGAGGGCTGTGATTGACTAGTCCAGGACCTGAGTGGTAGAAAGGGCTCTAATTGGTTAGTTTAGTACATGAGCAGAATAGTGAGCTGTGATTGGTTACCTGAGATGTGGACAGGCTGTTGCACATGGAGCAGATGGCCTCAGCGTCTTCGTCCGTCTTCTTCTTGACTTGCAGCAGCTGAG
>NC_042985.1:14113351-14118351 GCF_901001165.1 Salmo trutta
CGTCGTCCGGGTTTGGCCGTCATTGTAAATAAGAATTTGTTCTTAACTGACTTGCCTAGTTAAATAAAGGTTGAATAAAAACACAGTGGTGTACTCACCAATCATGGGCTGTAGGATGCTCTCCATGCATTTGATGAGCTGCTGGTAGATCTGAATGGCCAGGTCACTGAGGACCTGACGGTACTCTGCCAGGTCAAAGTTAGACAGGCAGTGATCATTCTGCTTAGGAGTGTTGTGCTTCATAAACGACTGCAGGAACAGAGAGGAGGAGGAAGAGAGAAACAGATACAAACACAGTTGGAGCATCGCAAGAATAAAGTGTGTCTGTGTTTTGGGGTGTACCTGACCTCCGCTGTACCGTTTCAGACTGTCTGTGTGTGTGTGTGTGTGTGTGTGTGCTGGGTCCGGTCTCACCTCACCTCCGCTGTACCGTTTCAGACTGTCTGTGTGTGTGTGTGTGTGTGTGTGTGTGTGTGTGTGTGTGTGTGTGTGTGCTGGGTCCGGTCTCACCTCACCTCCGCTGTACCGTTTCAGACTGTCTGTGTGTGTGTGTGTGTGTGTGTGTGTGCTGGGTCCGGTCTCACCTCACCTCCGCTGTACCGTTTCAGACTGTCTGTGTGTGTGTGTGTGTGTGTGTGTGTGTGTGTGTGTGTGTGTGCTGGGTCCGGTCTCACCTCACCTCCGCTGTACCGTTTCAGACTGTCTGTGTGTGTGTGTGCTGGGTCCGGTCTCACCTCATCTCCGCTGTACTGTTTGAGACAGTGTAGGAAGCGGCAGGTGTTGGACAGCCAGAAAGAGACCGTCTCAAAGTCATCCCCTCGTTTCTGTCAGAGATAAAATTACAATATAGATACTAGTGTAATTACAGTGTTACTACACAAGTATAGGAGCAACTTAATGTAGTTTTACTGACATCACAGGGTGTGCGCCCCACATTACATCCTTCTTATACCCTATATAGTGCACTACTTTAAACCAGAGCCCTGCGCACCTTGAGTATCTTCTTGATGCTGTTGATGGTGGATGTGAGCAGCGTTCTGACCTTCTGGTCATCGTTGACATAGTCAGCATGCCTCAGACACATGAACAGGATGTAGGCTGGCAGGCCTGGGATCAGATTCACCGCTACACCACGAGGCTTCAACTCTGTTACAGATATTCACTGTTACAATAGACTATTGGATTATCTATGTATAAACAGAAAAACTTCTCTCTAACACTCATAGAGAGGTAGAGAGAGAGAGGTAGAGAGAGAGGTAGAGAGAGAGGTAGAGAGAGAGGGGTAAATAAAGAAAGGTAGAGAGAGAGGTAGAGAGAGAGGGGTAAATAAAGAAAGGTACAGAGAGAGGTAGAGAGAGGTAGAGAGAGAGGTAGAGAGAGAGGGGTAAATAAAGAAAGGTAGAGAGAGGTAGAGAGAGAGGTAGAGAGAGAGGTAGAGAGAGAGGGGTAAATAAAGAAAGGTAGAGAGAGAGGTAGAGAGAGAGGTAGAGAGAGAGGTAGAGAGAGAGGTAGAGAGAGAGGGGTAAATAAAGAAAGGTAGAGGTAGAGAGAGAGGTAGAGAGAGAGGTAGAGAGAGAGGTAGAGAGAGAGGGGTAAATAAAGAAAGGTAGAGAGAGAGGTAGAGAGAGAGGTAGAGAGAGAGGGGTAAATAAAGAAAGGTAGAGAGAGAGGTAGAGAGAGAGGTAGAGAGAGAGGGGTAAATAAAGAAAGGTAGAGAGAGAGGTAGAGAGAGAGGTAGAGAGAGAGAGGGGTAAATAAAGAAAGGTAGAGAGAGAGGTAGAGAGAGAGGTAGAGAGAGAGGGTAAATAAGAAAGGGAGAGAGAGAGGTAGAGAGAGAGGGTAGAGAGATAGGTAGAGAGAGGTAGAGAGAGAGGGGTAAATAAAGAAAGGTAGAGAGAGAGGTAGAGAGAGAGGTAGAGAGAGAGAGGGGTAAATAAAGAAAGGTAGAGAGAGGTAGAGAGAGAGGTAGAGAGAGGTAGAGAGAGAGGGGTAAATAAAGAAAGATAGAGAGAGACGTAGAGAGAGAGGGGTAAATAAAGAAAGGTAGAGGAAAAAAAGGTAGAGAGAGAGAGGTGGTGAGAGAGAGAGAGGAGAGAGAGAGAGGTGGTGAGAGAGAGAGAGGGAGAGAGGTGGTGAGAGAGAGAGAGGTGGTGAGAGAGAGAGAGGGTGAGAGAGTTAAAAGAGACTGCAAGATTGAGAATGGTTAGAGGTCAGGGTTATAGGTCAGAGTGGAGGTTACATACCCAGTATGAGGTTCTTAACCAGTTTCAGCTCATCCTCCTTCTTGTACTCCAACATTCCCTGGAAGTCTTTCTCGCGACGAGGAATGTTCACCGGACGGACCGTCTCTTCAACCATCTGACCCGGAGATATAGTCTCAACATGGCCAGCTACACACACACACACACACACACACGGTCAGATAACAAAAATTCAGGTCCAACAGACACCCAGGTACGTCTCCTTCCTTACCTCCCATTTCTCCAATCTTCTTCGAGAACACCTTCAGCTGTTTCTTAAGCTTACGGATAGTTTTATCCTGCTTCTCCAGCTGTTCCATGAGGTCCTGAGAGAGAGAGAGAGAGAGAGAGAGGTGAGGTTGGCAATAGTCGATCACTTTATCAAAGCCAAGGGATCAGCGGTCAAACAGGAAGCTGACAATGGTCAAAGTTCAGACAAAGGCTCCCTTACCCAGTGGGTTGGAGAGAGAGAGGGGGTTGATTTAAAACAGGGGGTACTTATTTGGTCCTCTGTGGGGTTAGAGAGAGGGGGGGTGCTAATTTGAAACAAGGCCTGGCTGTATGTTAACAGAGAGAAGAGGTGCTGGGTTTAACACATTGACCTCCTGTGTGAGTTAGAGAGAAGGTGGTGCTCTGCTGGATTTGTCTGTTGTGGGTTAACAGAGTTAAAGTAGAAATCTGACACACACCAAACTTTGTTAGTGGTCACACACGTGCAGAGAAACACAATGTCCTTAGACTCGACATACAACCATCCGTCGTAATATGTTGACTTTGGCGCTGCGATATGCTGTTGGATCCTCAGTCCTCAGCATCTCCTGTTAGGTGACATCCACACACATCAGAGGGTGTTCTTACACACACACATCAGAGGGTGTTCTCACACACACATCAGAGGGTGTTCTTACACACACACACACATCAGAGGGTGTTCTTACACACACACATCAGAGGGTGTTCTCACACACACACACATCAGAGGGTGTTCTTACACACACACATCAGAGGGTGTTCTCACAGAACACACACACATCAGAGGGTGTTCTCACAGGACACACACATCAGAGGGTGTTCTTACACACACACATCAGAGGGTGTTCTTACACACACACATCAGAGGGTGTTCTTACACACACACATCAGAGGGTGTTCTTACACACACACATCAGAGGGTGTTCTTACACACACACATCAGAGGGTGTTCTTACACACACACACACACACATCAGAGGGTGTTCTTACACACACACATCAGAGGGTGTTCTTACACACACACATCAGAGGGTGTTCTCACACACACACATCAGATGGTGTTCTTACACACACACATCAGAGGGTGTTCTTACACACACACATCAGAGGGTGTTCTCACACACACACACATCAGAGGGTGTTCTCACAGGACACACACATCAGAGGGTGTTCTTACACACACACATCAGAGGGTGTTCTCACAGAACACACACATCAGAGGGTGTTCTTACACACACACATCAGAGGGTGTTCTCACAGGACACACACATCAGAGGGTGTTCTTACACACACACATCAGAGGGTGTTCTCACAGGACACACACATCAGAGGGTGTTCTTACACACACACATCAGAGGGTGTTCTCACAGGACACACACATCAGAGGGTGTTCTTACACACACACATCAGAGGGTGTTCTCACAGAACACACACATCAGAGGGTGTTCTTACACACACACATCAGAGGGTGTTCTCACAGGACACACACATCAGAGGGTGTTCTTACACACACACATCAGAGGGTGTTCTCACAGGACACACACATCAGAGGGTGTTCTTACACACACACATCAGAGGGTGTTCTCACAGAACACACACACATCAGAGGGTGTTCTCACAGAACACACACACATCAGAGGGTGTTCTCACAGGACACACACATCAGAGGGTGTTCTCACAGGACACACACACCAGAGGGTGTTTTCACAGGACACACACATCAGAGGGTGTTCTCACAGGACACACACATCAGAGGGTGTTCTCACAGGACACACACATCAGAGGGTGTTCTCACAGGACACACACATCAGAGGGTGTTCTCACAGGACACACACATCAGAGGGTGTTCTCACAGGACACACACATCAGAGGGTGTCTCACAGAACACACACATCAGAGGGTGTTCTCACAGGACACACACATCAGAGGGTGTTCTCACAGGACACACACATCAGAGGGTGTTCTCACAGGACACACACATCAGAGGGTGTTCTCACAGGACACACACATCAGAGGGTGTTCTCACAGAACACACACATCAGAGGGTGTTCTCACAGGACACACACATCAGGGTGGTGTCGGACACACCCCCCCTCAGTAAAACAGTAAGTATCACAGTAACACTAGCGACCAATAAGGGAAGTCCTGGTTGATGGCAGCAGGTTGTCTTGGTGATCTGGTCTGAATATGTATCTGTTTTTTCATTCATCTATGACCTTTTGAACGCTTAAATCATTTCATAAAAGTATTACAATTTGTGTTTTAAAATGTGTGTGTGCATGTGTGTGTGACTGCATGTGTGTACACGTTTGCATGTTTGTAAGCGTGTGTATACATTGGGTGTACAAAACATTAAGGACACCTTCCTAACATAGAGTTGTCCCTCCCCTTTTCCCCTCAGAACAACCTTAATTGGTTAGGTGTGGAAAGCGTTCCACAGGGATACTGGCCCATGTTGACTACAATGGTTCCCACAGTTGTGTCAAGTTGGCTGGATGTCCTTTGGGT
>NC_042985.1:14125851-14159953 GCF_901001165.1 Salmo trutta
TCATTCAGCCTATGGAAGTCAGCAGTGGGGGATCTGACAAACAAACACAAAGGAAAGAAAGGGAACAGAAAAAAGGCTAAACAAAGAGGGGGATGAGGGATGATGGTGGACTAGAGGAGGTGGGGTGGTGGAGGACTAGAGGAGGTGGGGTGGTGGACTAGAGGAGGTGGGGTGGTGGAGGACTAGAGGAGGTGGGGTGGTGGAGGACTAGAGGAGGTGGGGTGGTGGACTAGAGGAGGTGGGGTGGTGGAGGACTAGAGGAGGTGGGGTGGTGGAGGACTAGAGGAGGCGGGGTGGTGGAGGACTAGAGGAGGCGGGGTGGTGGTGGACTAGAGGAGGCGGGGTGGTGGTGGACTAGAGGAGGTGGGGTGGTGGTGGACTAGAGGAGGTGGGGTGGTGGACTAGAGGAGGTGGGGTGGTGGTGGACTAGAGGAGGTGGGGCGGTGGTGGAATAGGGGAGGTGGGGCGGTGGTGGAATAGGGGAGGTGGGGTGGTGGTGGACTAGAGGTGGTGGTGGACTAGGGGAGGTGAGCGGTAGTGGAATAGGGGAGGTGGGGTGGTGGACTAAAGGAGGTGGGGGACTAGGGGAGGTGGGGTAGTGGACTAGAAGAGGCGGGGTGGTGGTGGACTAGAGGAGGTGGGGTGGTAGACTAGGGGTGGTGGGGTGGTGGACTAAAGAAGGTGGGGATGTGGTGGACTAAAGGAGGTGGAGGACTAGGGAGGTGGTGGACTAGGGGAGGTGGAGCGGTGGTGGAATAGGGGAGGTGGGGTGATGGTGGAATAGAGGGGGTGGATTGGTGGTGGACTAGAGGGGGTGGAGTGGAGGTGGGGTGATGGTGGAATAGGGGAGGTGGAGCAGTGGTGGAACAGGGGAGGTGGTGGAATAGGGGAGGTGGGGTGATGGTGGACTAGGGGAAATGGGGGACTAGGGGAGGTGGAGTGGTGGTGGAATAGGGGAGGTGGGGGACTAGGGGAGGTGGAGTGGTGGTGGACTAGAGGAGGTGGGGTGGTGGTGGACTAGAGGAGGTGGTGGACTAGAGGAGGTGGGGTGGTGGTGGACTAGGGGAGATGGGGTGGTGGTGGACTAGAGGAGGTGGGGGACTAAGAGAGATGGGGGACTAGGGGAGATGGAGTGGTGGTGGAATAGGGGAGGTGGTGGACTAGGGGAGGTGGAGTGGTGGTGGAATAGGGGAGGTGGTGTATTGGACTAGAAGAGGTGGGGTGGTGGTGGACTAGAGGAGGTGGGGTGGTGGTGGACTAAGGGAGGTGGTGGACTAGGGGAGGTGGAATAGGAGAGGTGGACTAGAGGAGGTGGGGTGGTGGTGGGCTAGATGAGGTGGGGTGGTGGTGGGCTAAAGGAGGTGGGGGACTAGGGGAGGTGGAGTGGTGGTGGAATAGGGGAGGTGGGGTGGTGAACTAAAGGAGGTGGGGGACTAGGGGAGGTGGGGTAGTGGACTAGAAGAGGCGGGGTGGTGGTGGACTAGAGGAGGTGGGGTGGTGGACTAGGGGTGGTGGGGTGGTGGACTAAAGAAGGTGGGGATGTGGTGGACTAAAGGAGGTGGAGGACTAGGGGAGGTGGTGGACTAGGGGAGGTGGAGCGGTGGTGGAATAGGGGAGGTGGGGTGATGGTGGAATAGAGGGGGTGGATTGGTGGTGGACTAGAGGGGGTGGAGTGGAGGTGGGGTGATGGTGGAATAGGGGAGGTGGAGCAGTGGTGGAACAGGGGAGGTGGGGAGGTGGTGGAATAGGGGAGGTGGGGTGATGGTGGACTAGGGGAAATGGGGGACTAGGGGAGGTGGAGTGGTGGTGGAATAGGGGAGGTGGGGGACTAGGGGAGGTGGAGTGGTGGTGGACTAGAGGAGGTGGGGTGGTGGTGGACTAGAGGAGGTGGTGGACTAGAGGAGGTGGGGTGGTGGTGGACTAGGGGAGGGGGTGGTGGTGGACTAGAGGAGGTGGGGGACTAGGGGAGATGGGGGACTAGGGGAGGTGGAGTGGTGGTGGAATAGGGGAGGTGGTGGAATAGGGGAGGTGGAGTGGTGGTGGAATAGGGGAGTTGGTGTATTGGACTAGAAGAGGTGGGGTGGTGGTGGACTAGAGGAGGTGGGGTGGTGGTGGACTAAGGGAGGTGGTGGACTAGGGGAGGTGGAATAGGAGAGGTGGACTAGAGGAGGTGGGGTGGTGGTGGGCTAGATGAGGTGGGGTGGTGGTGGGCTAAAGGAGGTGGGGGACTAGGGGAGGTGGAGTGGTGGTGGAATAGGGGAGGTGGGGTGGTGAACTAAAGGAGGTGAAGTAGTGGACTAGAGGAGGTGGAGTGGTGGTGGAATAGGGGAGGTGGGATGGTAGACTAAAGGAGGTGGAGTGGTGGTGGAATAGGGGAGTTGGGGTGGTGAACTAAAGGAGGTGAAGTAGTGGACTAGAGGAGGTGGAGGGGAGGTGGGATGGTAGACTAAAGGAGGTGGAGTAGTGAACTAGAGGAGGCGGGGTGGTGGTGGACTAGAGGAGGCAGGGTGCTGGTGGACTAGGGGAGGTGGGGGACTAAAGGAGGTGGAGTAGTGGACTAGAGGAGGTGGGGTGCTGGTGGACTAGGGGAGGTGGGGGACTAGGGGAGGTGGGGACTAGGGGAGGTGGGGGACTAGGGGAGGTGGAGCGGTGGTGGAATAGGGGAGGTGGAGCGGTGGTGGAATAGGGGAGGTGGGGTGGTGGTGGACTAGGGGAGGTGGGGTGGTGGTGGACTAGGGGAGGTGCGGGACTAGGGGAGGTGGAGTGGTGGTGGAATAGGGGAGGTGGAGCGGTGGTGGAATAGGGGAGGTGGGGTGGTGGTGGAATAGGGGAGGTGGAGCGGTGGTGGACTAGAGGAGGTGGGAGACTAGAGGTGGGGTGGTGGTGGACTAGAGGAGGTAGGGTGGTGGTGGACTAGAGGAGGTGGGGTGGTGGTGGACTAGAGGTGGGGTGGTGGACTAGAGGTGGGGTGGTGGTGGACTAGAGGTGGGGTGGTGGTGGACTAGAGGAGGTGGGGTGGTGGTGGACTAGAGGAGGTGGGGTGGTGGTGGACTAGAGGAGGTGGGGTGGTGGTGGACTAGAGGAGGTGGGGTGGTGGTGGACTAGGAGAGGTGGGGTGGTGGTGGACTAAGAGAGGTGGGGTGGTGGTGGACTAGAGGTGGGGTGGTGGTGGACTAGAGGTGGGGTGGTGGTGGACTAGAGGAGGTGGGGTGGTGGTGGACTAGAGGAGGTGGGGTGGTGGTGGACTAGAGGAGGTGGGGTGGTGGTGGACTAGAGGAGGTGGGGTGGTGGTGGACTAGAGGTGGGGTGGTGGTGGACTAGGAGAGGTGGGGTGGCGCAGTCTCATGCTGTGTGTGTTTGTGTGTGTGTATGTGTGTGTGTGTGTGAGCTTGTTGTGCTTAGTATTCTGAATCAATGTGGGTTTAGAACAGGGATTGGAACCAGTTCAGGGAACAGAACCGACAACTGGAAAATAAAGACATTTTTCAAGGAACAGAATCAGAACAAAAGTGATCTCTACTGTTCCGGAACAGAACCATTATTTTAAAAGCATGGAACCGGTTAATAACGTTATTTTATTTTCCATGCATTGTTTTCAGTCCCACAAAAAACGTAACAAAGTGCATATGCAAAGCCCTCACACTCTGTCACTAAGAAAAGTTTTCCAGTGTCCGACTGACAGAAAAGTATTCCAGTGTCCGACTGACAGAAAAGTATTCCAGTGTGCGCGTGTGTAGGCTACCTGCCCCTTCCCCTCTGAAAAATAGTCTAGTAGCCTACTGACTTTACAAGTCTGATTCAGAAATTAGGGAAGAGAGATTTTTTATTAGAGAAGAATGGATTAACCTTTTCAGTGCTAGTTAACAATACTATAGTTACCATGTTTCACATTGGATTTACTAACTACAAAAAGGTCAGAAATGTTTTTATTTGAATTCTGGTGCTGCTCTGCACAAACCAGCAGGACTGGTCCAACGTTAAGACAACTTTCTGAAGTTCAAAGACATTCAAAGTTCCTTCATATAAGCTGCTCTTCCGAAGGTATAATTCTGTGGGTCTAATTCAGATGATGCATGTCATAACAACAAGATGCCCACCGTTTCAAGCCAATCCTCCTCCACCCTCCCACTCTTTCCCCACCCGGAAAATGTCAGTCGCATCCAACGCCCTACATTCGTCTGTCCAATGCATGTAAATAGCTTGCCCGCTCCATAGCAACCTGCTATATCCTCACTGATTGGTGAAGTCATTTCATGTCGAGCTAAATGTTAAAAGAAAGTCCATTTCAGAGGTTTATAAAGGAACAGAAAGGAATGATATTAATCTTTGCTTTTTGTTGGGTTCGAACTGGTTCAGAACTTTATTTTGCTGGTCGGAACAAAAAAAATGTATGTTTCTGTTCAGAACAAAACAATTGGAAAATAATTTAGGTTCCAACCCCTGGTAGAGAACAAGCAAAATGATCACAATCTGAAATGACAAGGATTCTGAATGCAACATAACACACAGGGTGATAGCAACATGATGGAACTAACAAAACACAACACAGGGTGGTAGCAACATGATGGAACTAACAAAACACAACACAGGGTGGTAGCAACATGATGGAACTAACAAAACACAACACAGGGTGGTAGCAACATGATGGAACTAACAAAACACAACACAGGGTGATAGCAACATGATGGAACTAACAAAACACAACACAGGGTGGTAGCAACATGATGGAACTAACAAAACACAACACAGGGTGATAGCAACATGATGGAACTAACAAAACACAACACAGGGTGGTAGCAACATGATGGAACTAACAAAACACAACACAGGGTGGTAGCAACATGATGGAACTAACAAAACACAACACAGGGTGATAGCAACATGATGGAACTAACAAAACACAACACAGGGTGATAGCACATGATGGAACTAACAAAACACAACACAGGGTGGTAGCAACATGATGGAACTAACAAAACACAACACAGGGTGGTAGCAACATGATGGAACTAACAAAACACAACACAGGGTGGTAGCAACATGATGGAACTAACAAACACAACACAGGGTGGTAGCAACATGATGGAACTAACAAACACAACACAGGGTGGTAGCAACATGATGGAACTAACAAAACACAACACAGGGTGGTAGCAACATGATGGAACTAACAAAACACAACACAGGGTGGTAGCAACATGATGGAACTAACAAAACACAACACAGGGTGGTAGCAACATGATGGAACTAACAAACACAACACAGGGTGGTAGCAACATGATGGAACTAACAAAACACAACACAGGGTGGTAGCAACATGATGGAACTAACAAAACACAACACAGGGTGGTAGCAACATGATGGAACTAACAAACACACACAGGTGGTAGCAACATGATGGAACTAACAAAACACAACACAGGGTGGTAGCAACATGATGGAACTAACAAAACACAACACAGGGTGGTAGCAACATGATGGAACTAACAAAACACAACACAGGGTGGTAGCAACATGATGGAACTAACAAAACACAACACAGGGTGGTAGCAACATGATGGAACTAACAAAACACAACACAGGGTGGTAGCAACATGATGGAACTAACAAAACACAACACAGGGGTGGTAGCAACATGATGGAACTAACAAAACCACAACACAGGGTGGTAGCAACATGATGGAACTAACAAAACACAACACAGGGTGGTAGCAACATGATGGAACTAACAAAACACAACACAGGGTGGTAGCAACATGATGGAACTAACAAAACAACACAGGGTGGTAGCAACATGATGGAACTAACAAAACACAACACAGGGAAACAAGCGGTTGGTAAAGATGCAGGTTTGGTTCCATGCAGAAGACATTTCATAGGAGCTGATTAGTAATTAAGAGTCTGTGCATCATTCATGCCTAACCCTCAACCCATACGGAGGCTAACCTAGTTTAGCTTCAACATGCTAGTGAGATTACCAATGCTATGTAGGCTAACCTAGCTTAGCTTAATTACCATGCTAGTTCAATGACCAATATTACGGAGGCTAACCTAGCTTAGCTTCATCACCATGCTAGTTAGAGGACCAGTGCTAGGGAGGCTAACCTATATTAGCGTCATCATTATACTAGTTAGCAGGCAGCATTCGCCACTTACAGTATAGTACAGGTTAGGCATCGCCCAGCGTGCAAAACAAGCAGACTCATTGCTACTGAAGCAAATCTAGTTTTATCACCTACATAATATATCATTAATATAGATTCAATATCAGCCAGCCATCATCAACTATATTATCCTATCCAATAAAAAGCCTCCGCTCAGTCTTGCTCAATCCCCATTGGTCAGCGTGGCCACGCATGCTCCGCCTCATGATGCAAAGGACACATCTGATTGGTTACCTGAGCTGATTTAGGAGCTCATTGGCTTCTAGTGGTTTACGCAAGAACCTGGGAGATCTGCGCAAAACAGAGAGAGGAGTTCACACACACAGTTCTCAAACACACACAGATCTCCCACACACTGAGTGTACACATGGAGTACATCAGACATACTGGTGGGGAGCTTGTACTGTAATGAGTCCTCTGTAGACCTCTGGGGGGAGGAAGGGAAAGAGGGAAGGGGGTGACAGACAGACAGAAGGAGATAGGGGGGAGGAAACGCAAAAGAGAGAGAGAGAGAGAGAGAGAGAGAGAGAGAGGGAGAGAAAGAAAGCGAGATGGAGAGAGGAGATACAGAGAGAAGGAGATATAGGGGGAGGGAAAGCGAGAGAGAAAGAGAAAAAGAGAAAGAGAGAGAAAGCGAGAGAGAGAGAGAGAGAGAGAGAGGGAAAGGGAGAGACAGAAAGCGAGATGGAGAGGAGATACAGAGAGAAGGAGATATAGGGGGAGGGAAAGCGAGAGAGAGAGAGAGGGGGAGGGAAAGCGAAAGAGAGAGAAAGTGAGAGGGGGAAGGAAAGCGAAAGAGAGAAAGAGAAAAAGTGAGAGGAGAGGAGATACAGAGAGAAGGAGATAGAGGGGGAGAGAAAGCGAGAGAGTATGTGTGAGAGAGAGAAAGCAAAAGAGAGAGACAAGATACAGAGAGAAGGAGATAGAGGGAGGGGGAGGGAGGGAGAGCGAAAGAGAAAAAGAGAGCAAAAGCGAGAGAGAGAGAGAAAGAGAGATGTACCTGTTGGTCTCTTTGAGTCCTAGATAAGCCTGAGTGATTGCACCAGAGTCCTTCATCTTATGGACATCCTCTGCATAGTGCACTGGCTCTGTCATTGTCTCCTGGAGAGAGGGATGACATGGAGGGGGATGAGAGAGAAAGAGAAAATAAACACATTCACATGTAGAGAAGACACAACAGAGAATCAGACAGAGAACAGAGAGTCAGACAGAGTCAGACAGAGAACAGAGTCAGACAGAGAACAGAGCGTCAGACAGAGAACAGAGCGTCAGACAGAGAACAGAGAGTCAGACAGAGAACAGAGAGTCAGACAGAGAACAGAGCGTCAGACAGAGAACAGAGAGTCAGACAGAGAACAGAGCGTCAGACAGAGAACAGAGCGTCAGACAGAGAACAGAGCGTCAGACAGAGTCAGACAGAGAACAGAGCGTCAGACAGAGAACAGAGCGTCAGACAGAGAACAGAGCGTCAGACAGAGTCAGACAGAGAACAGAGAGGCAGACAAAGAACAGAGCGTCAGACAGAGAACAGAGCGTCAGACAGAGAACAGAGAACAGAGAGTCAGACAGAGAACAGAGACAGAGAACAGAGCGTCAGACAGAGAACAGAGCGTCAGACAGAGAGCAGAGAGTCAGACAGAGAGCAGAGAGTCAGACAGAGAGCAGAGAGTCAGACAGAGAGCAGAGAGTCAGACAGAGAACAGAGCGTCAGACAGAGAACAGAGCGTCAGACAGAGAGTCAGACAGAGAGCAGAGAGTCAGACAGAGAACAGAGGCAGACAGAGAACAGAGCGTCAGACAGAGAACAGAAAGTCAGACAGAGAACAGAGAGTCAGACAGAGAACAGAGCGTCAGACAGAGAACAGAGCGTCAGACAGAGAACAGAGCGTCAGACAGAGAACAGAGCGTCAGACAGAGAACAGAGCGTCAGACAGAGAACAGAGCGTCAGACAGAGAACAGAGAGTCAGACAGAGAACAGAGACAGAGAACAGAGCGTCAGACAGAGAACAGAGCGTCAGACAGAGAACAGAGACAGAGAGTCAGACAGAGAACAGCGAGTCAGACAGAGAACAGAGAGTCAGACAGAGAACAGAGACAGAGAGTCAGACAGAGAACAGAGAGAAAGACATTATGACAGTATTATTCCACTTTAATCTTGACCCATCCAGTATTGTGAATCTAAAGACTATACATACGGTGGTGTTACATGCAAATAAATCAGTGGCATGTGTGTATGTGTTTAAGCTAGTCATTCCCAGAGCATGCAGTCAGCAGAGTTCTAGTACCTTCTCATCCTTTAGGAAGGCATGGCAGGAGAGAGAGATACAAGGAGAGAAGAGACTGGAGTGTTAGAAGCATTGTTAGTGCAGTGGACAGACATGAAAAGGTTTCACGTGTGTATGTATGTATGTATGTATGTATGTATGTATGTATGTATGTATGTATGTATATATATATATATATATATATATATATATATATATATATATCTCTGCGAGTCTGTGTGTATATGTGCATGTCTGTGCATGGGTCAGTGTGTGTGTGTGTGTTTGCACATGTCTGTGCATATGTGTGTGTGTGTGTGTGTATATGTGTGTGTGTGTGTGTCCCTCCATGTCTCCTACCTTGTGCTGCATGGCCTCCTTCTGTGAGACCAGTTGGGATCGTAGAATCAGCACCTCCTCTTTCCGCACCTCCAGCTCCTCGCACGAGGAGTTCAGTTGGTCCATGAGAACTTTGTAGGGTGGACTTCCTGGTGCCCCCGCCCCAGCGCCTGCATTACCCAGCAGGCTCTGCCTCATGGCGGTCAGGTCGTGCTTCAACTTCTTGTTCTCGGAATCCAGCTCCTGGCGCTGTGGATTAAAGATGGATGAGAGACAGAGAGTTAATACACACCCATAGAGATGGCAACGCTAAAATGGGTTATATCCATCTAGAGATCTCTATCCATCTGTGTACAACACACTCACCCAGCAAATCCAGTCCCAAATCAACCCCTAGCCCCGTGATGGGCAACTGGCGGCCCCCGGGGCCCTTGAGCCACGAGCTGTTGCCCACCTAAGTCCTAGCCCCTACCCACTACGGTAGATATGAGTAGATTGGATATCTATACAATACCTTGAGAGACTCGTACTCCAGTTCTGCTCCACGTGATTTCTTATGCTCCTCATCATCCTGACAGACAGAGAGGTCCGACAGTAAAGTAAGTAAGACTGTGGTTGTAATACAGTAATACAGCATAGTATTGTAGTAATATTGTGTATTACTGTGGCTGTACCCTGACTCTAGCCCGCTGGAACTGCTCCTCCTTGTTTTCTAGCTCGTTGCGGAGAGAGGATTTCTCCTGCTCCAGCTCGGTCACGCGCTTCTGCAGCTTCAGAGTCAGAGACGTGTCCATGCCCCGGGTCACATCCTGTCACAACAGGAAGTGAGGTCAGAGACAGGAATGACACTGACAGGCGGAGCTTTGGGGCATCGTCATGGGCATTAAAGACATTAGCTGTCAATACTGTGACGACCCTCCCACTCTGTCTGCTGTATTTCTCTCTTTGCTCTTGTTCCTTATTAGGATGCCAGTGGGCGGAGTTGGAAGGGTCGTCAGCTAGATGGGAAACACCTGGGCTCGGGTGTGTCCCAGGATAAAGACACCTCTTCCACAGTCATTGGGGAGACTCTCTCCATGCAGACACCTTGTTTTTGGTTGTGCTAGTTATGGTATCTAATAAATATATATTTTTGATACTCCTTGTCTCCACGTTGTCTCCCTTTTGTTGCGAACTCTGAGCCAGTTCGTAACAATACTAAAACATTACAGAAAGTGTTTTACTGAATGACGACCAATTCTGCAGGGTTGTAGTTGTAATAACTGTAAATTAACTACAGAACAGGTTGAAGCAACATAAGCTAGTTGTTTGTAACATTTTCTAATGGTGAAAGGAAGTTCCTGTCTAAGTCCCGCCCCACTCACTTCTCCATGTCGGGAACTTTCTTCTGATTCGGCGAACTCGGAGTTGTAGGTGCACTCTGATCCGTTGCTGCTGTGGGTGGAGTCTGTTCTCCTGTGGCCGGGCTTGGGCACGCTCTGGAGAAAGGAGGGGCAAGGGGATGTTAGTGTGTGTTTGTGGTGTGGTGCAGTGATGGTTTGGTGTGTGTGTATAGTATGGTGGGGCAGTGTGGCGTGTGTGTGTGTGGTCTGGTTCGGTCCAGTGTTTGTGTGTGTGCGGTCTGGTTCGGTCCAGTGTTTGTGAGTGTGTGTGTGGTCTGGTTCGGTCCAGTGTGTGTGAGTGTGTGTGGTCTGGTTCGGTCCAGTGAGTGTGTGTGGTCTGGTTCGGTCCAGTGAGTGTGTGTGGTCTGGTTCGGTCCAGTGTGTGTGTGTGTGGTCTGGTTCGGTCCAGTGTTTGTGAGTGTGTGTGGTCTGGTTCGGTCCAGTGTGTGTGAGTGTGTGTGGTCTGGTTCGGCCCAGTGTGTGTAAGTGTGTGTGTGGTCTGGTTCGGTCCAGTGTGTGTGTGTGTGTGTGTGTGGTCTGGTTCGGTCCAGTGTTTGTGAGTGTGTGTGGTCTGGTTCGGTCCAGTGTGTGTAAGTGTGTGTGGTCTGGTTCGGTCCAGTGTGTGTGGTCTGGTTCGGTCCAGTGTGTGTAAGTGTGTGTGGTCTGGTTCGGTCCAGTGTGTGTGAGTGTGTGTGGTCTGGTTCGGTCCAGTGTGTGTGAGTGTGTGTGGTCTGGTTCGGCCCAGTGTGTGTAAGTGTGTGTGTGGTCTGGTTCGGTCCAGTGTGTGTGTGTGTGTGTGTGTGGTCTGGTTTGGTCCAGTGTTTGTGAGTGTGTGTGGTCTGGTTCGGTCCAGTGTGTGTAAGTGTGTGTGGTCTGGTTCGGTCCAGTGTGTGTAAGTGTGTGTGGTCTGGTTCGGTCCAGTGTGTGTGTGTGGTCTGGTTCGGTCCAGTGTGTGTGTGTGGTCTGGTTCGGTCCAGTGTGTGTGAGTGTGTGTGGTCTGGTTCGGTCCAGTGTGTGTGAGTGTGTGTGGTCTGGTTCGGTCCAGTGTGTGTGAGTGTGTGTGGTCTGGTTCGGTCCAGTGTGTGTGAGTGTGTGTGGTCTGGTTCGGTCCAGTGTGTGTGAGTGTGTGTGGTCTGGTTCGGTCCAGTGTGTGTGGTCTGGTTCGGTCCAGTGTGTGTGTGTGTGTGTGTGTGTGTGTGTGTGTGTGTGTGTGTGTGTGTGTGTGTGGTCTGGTTCGGTCCAGTGTGTGTAAGTGTGTGTGTGGTCTGGTTCGGTCCTGTGTGTGTGTGTAAGTGTGTGTGTGGTCTGGTTCGGTCCAGTGTGTGTGTGTGTAAGTGTGTGTGTGGTCTGGTTCGGTCCTGTGTGTGTGTGTGTAAGTGTGTGTGTGGTCTGGTTCGGTCCTGTGTGTGTGTGTGTGTGTGTGTGTGGTCTGGTTCGGTCCAGTGTGTGTGTGTGTGTGTGTGTGTGTGTGGTCTGGTTCGGTGCAGTGTGTGTGTGTGTGTGGTCTGGTTCGGTCCAGTGTGTGTGTGTGTGTGTGTGTGTGTGGTCTGGTTCGGTCCAGTGTGTGTGTGTGTGTGTGTGTGTGTGGTCTGGTTCGGTCCAGTGTGTGTGTGTAAGTGTGTGTGTGGTCTGGTTCGGTCCAGTGTGTGTGAGTGTGTGTGGTCTGGTTCGGCCCAGTGTGTGTAAGTGTGTGTGTGGTCTGGTTCGGTCCAGTGTGTGTGTGTGTGTGTGTGTGGTCTGGTTCGGTCCAGTGTTTGTGAGTGTGTGTGGTCTGGTTCGGTCCAGTGTGTGTAAGTGTGTGTGGTCTGGTTCGGTCCAGTGTGTGTGGTCTGGTTCGGTCCAGTGTGTGTAAGTGTGTGTGGTCTGGTTCGGTCCAGTGTGTGTGAGTGTGTGTGGTCTGGTTCGGTCCAGTGTGTGTGAGTGTGTGTGGTCTGGTTCGGTCCAGTGTGTGTAAGTGTGTGTGGTCTGGTTCGGCCCAGTGTGTGTAAGTGTGTGTGTGGTCTGGTTCGGTCCAGTGTGTGTGTGTGTGTGTGTGTGGTCTGGTTTGGTCCAGTGTTTGTGAGTGTGTGTGGTCTGGTTCGGTCCAGTGTGTGTAAGTGTGTGTGGTCTGGTTCGGTCCAGTGTGTGTAAGTGTGTGTGGTCTGGTTCGGTCCAGTGTGTGTGTGTGGTCTGGTTCGGTCCAGTGTGTGTGAGTGTGTGTGGTCTGGTTCGGTCCAGTGTGTGTGAGTGTGTGTGGTCTGGTTCGGTCCAGTGTGTGTGAGTGTGTGTGGTCTGGTTCGGTCCAGTGTGTGTGAGTGTGTGTGGTCTGGTTCGGTCCAGTGTGTGTGAGTGTGTGTGGTCTGGTTCGGTCCAGTGTGTGTGGTCTGGTTCGGTCCAGTGTGTGTGTGTGTGTGTGTGTGTGTGTGTGTGTGTGTGTGTGTGTGTGTGTGTGTGTGTGTGTGGTCTGGTTCGGTCCAGTGTGTGTAAGTGTGTGTGTGGTCTGGTTCGGTCCTGTGTGTGTGTGTAAGTGTGTGTGTGGTCTGGTTCGGTCCAGTGTGTGTGTGTGTAAGTGTGTGTGTGGTCTGGTTCGGTCCTGTGTGTGTGTGTGTAAGTGTGTGTGTGGTCTGGTTCGGTCCTGTGTGTGTGTGTGTGTGTGTGTGTGTGTGGTCTGGTTCGGTCCAGTGTGTGTGTGTGTGTGTGTGTGTGGTCTGGTTCGGTCCAGTGTGTGTGTGTGTGTGGTCTGGTTCGGTCCAGTGTGTGTGTGTGTGTGTGTGTGTGTGTGTGTGTGGTCTGGTTCGGTCCAGTGTGTGTGTGTGTGTGTGTGTGGTCTGGTTCGGTCCAGTGTGTGTGTGTAAGTGTGTGTGTGGTCTGGTTCGGTCCAGTGTGTGTGTGTAAGTGTGTGTGTGGTCTGGTTCGGTCCAGTGTGTGTGTGTAAGTGTGTGTGTGGTCTGGTTCGGTCCAGTGTGTGTAAGTGTGTGTGGTCTGGTTCGGTCCAGTGTGTGTAAGTGTGTGTGGTCTGGTTCGGTCCAGTGTGTGTAAGTGTGTGTGGTCTGGTCCAGTGTGTGGGGTCTGGTTCGGTCCAGTGCGTGTAAGTGTGTGTGGTCTGGTTCGGTCCAGTGTGTGTAAGTGTGTGTGGTCTGGTTCGGTCCAGTGTGAGTGTGTGTGGTCTGGTCCAGTGTGTGTGAGTGTGTGGGGTCTGGTTCGGTCCAGTGCGTGTAAGTGTGTGTGGTCTGGTTCGGTCCAGTGCGTGTAAGTGTGTGTGGTCTGGTTCGGTCCAGTGCGTGTAAGTGTGTGTGGTCTGGTTCGGTCCAGTGCGTGTAAGTGTGTGTGGTCTGGTTCGGTCCAGTGTGTGTGGTCTGGTTCGGTCCAGTGTGTGTAAGTGTGTGTGGTCTGGTTCAGTCCAGTGTGTGTAAGTGTGTGTGGTCTGGTTCGGTCCAGTGTGTGTGGTCTGGTTCGGTCCAGTGTGAGTGTGTGTGGTCTGGTTCGGTCCAGTGTGAGTGTGTGTGGTCTGGTTCGGTCCAGTGTGAGTGTGTAAATGTTGACATGCTATGCGTTAGCCTCCTACCACAGAGAGAGTGATTTCTTCCTTGAGGTCGTCGTAGCGTTCCTCCAGTCTCAGGTGTTCTGTTAGGAGGTTCTGGTAGCGAGACCTCTCCTCGTTCAGATCGCTCTCCAACTGCTGAGTCTCCTCCACTAATGCACGAGTCATTTTCTCTGAAACGGGGAGGAGGTGGAGATGGGGAGGAGAGAGCACAGAGAGAAGAAGGGAAAGGAGAGGAGAGAGAGGAGAGAGAGGAGAGAGAAGAGAGAGCACAGAGAGAAGAAGGGAAAGGGGAGGAGGTGGAGAAGAGAGAGCACAGAGAGAAGGGAAAGGAGAGGAGAGAGAGGAGAGAGCACAGAGAGAAGAAGGGACAGGGGGAAAGAGAGGAGAAAGAAAAGTTCAGCACGTGTGGGGAACGTATCATCAATTCTCTGTATGGAACTTCAACAATGAATGTGATTGGTCTAAAAGTATTAACACGGAATGTGATTGGTCTAAATCTAGTAACAGTGAATGTGATTGGTCTAAAGCTAGTGAATGGTTGGTACCTGTCATCTGCTGGCTCTGTTCCTTGATCATTCGGTTCAGGTCGTCTTTCTCTGTCTTCAGCAGACCATTCTGCTGCTTCAGCTCTGCTACCATCTTCACACACAGGATAAAGTACTTCTATCAAGTCTACCACAGCCTATTGGTCCAGTAATCCATCAGTCATGTGATTTGAGAACACTAGCAGGTCTGGGTCTAATAGTTTCAAATACTTAAGGTGCACTTGATTTGCTGGACCAGTGAGCAGAGTTGGGGGCGTTTCAGAACATTTCCATTGGTCCCAGTGTACAGGGTGAAACAAATCAAGTGCATCTTCAGTATTTGACAGATGTTCTGTATCTGACTCAGGTCTGGACTGTAGAGACATTGGGGTTTAGTTGATTTCACTGGGCTTCTGGAGGACTGCTCTACTGTACTGTACAGCTAGCACTAGTCTACCTGCTCTTAACTACACACCCACACTACACTAGTTTACCTGCTCTTAACTACACACCCACACTACACTAGTCTACCTGCTCTTAACTACACACCCACACTACACTAGTCTACCTGCTCTTAACTACACACCCACACTACACTAGTCTACCTGCTCTTAACTACACACCCACACTACACTAGTCTACCTGTCTCACCTACACACCCACTACACTAGCCTACCTGTCTCACTTAAACCCACACTAGCCTACCTGTCTCACCTGCACACCCACACTACACTAGCCTACCTGTCTCTCTTACACACCCACACTAGCCTACCTGTCTCACCTACACACCCACTACACTAGCCTACCTGTCTCACCTACGGTACATTAGCCTACCTGTCTCACCTACACACCCACACTACACTAGGCTACCTGTCTCACCTACACACCCACATTACACTAGCCTACCTGTCTCACCTACACTCCCACAGTACACTAGCCTACCTGTCTCACCTACACACCCACTACACTAGTCTACCTGTCTCACCTACACACCCACTACACTAGCCTACCTGTCTCACCTACACACCCACACTACACTAGCCTACCTGTCTCACCTACACTCCCACAGTACACTAGCCTACCTGTCTCACCTACACACCCACTACACTAGTCTACCTGTCTCACCTACACACCCACTACACTAGCCTACCTGTCTCACCTACACACCCACACTACACTAGCCTACCTGCCTCACCTACACACCCCACTACCCTAGCCTACCCGTCTCACCTACACACCCCACTACACTAGCCTACCTGTCTCACCTACACTAGCCTACCTGTCTCACCTACACTAGCCTACCTGTTTCACCTACACACCCACACTACACCAGCCTACCTGTCTCACCTACACACCCACAGTACACTAGTCTACCTGTCTCACCTACATACCCACTACACTAGCCTACCTGTCTCACCTATACCACACTAGTCTACCTGGCTCAGCTACACTACACTAGTCTACCCGTCTCACCTACACACCCACACTACACTAGCCTACCTTTCTCACTTACACTACACTAGCCTACCTGTCTCACCTACACACCCACACTACACTAGCCTACCTGTCTCACCTACACACCCACACTACAGTCGTGGCCAAAAGATTTGAGAATGACACAAATATTAATTTTCAGAAAGTCTGCTGCCTCAGTTTGTATGATGCAATTTGCATATACTCCAGAATGTTATGAAAAGTGATCAGATGAATTGCAATTAATTGCAAAGTCCCTCTTTGCCATGCAAATTAACTGAATCCCCCAAAAAACATTTCCACTGCATTTCAGCCCTGCCACAAAAGGACCAGCTGACATCACGTCAGTGATTCTCTCGTTAACACAGGTGTAAGTGTTGACGAGGACAAGGCTGGAGATCACTCTGTCATGCTGATTGAGTTCGAATAACAGACTGTAACGTGCCGTCATCATTGCTTTACACAAAAAGGGCTCCACAGGCAAGGATATTGCTGCCAGTAAGATTGCATCAAAATCAACCATTTATTGGATCATCAAGAACTTCAAGGAGAGCGGTTCAATTGTTGTGAAGAAGGCTTCAGGGCGCCGAAGAAAGCCCAGCAAGCGACAGGACCGTCTCCTAAAGTTGATTCAGCTGCGGGATCGGGGCACCACCAGTACAGAGCTTGCTCAGGAATGGCAGCAGGCAGGTGTGAGTGCATCTGCACGCGCAGTGAGGCGAAGACTTTTGGAGGATGGCCTGGTGTCAAGAAGGGCAGCAAAGAAGCCACTTCTCTCCAGGAAAAACATCAGGGACAGACTGATATTCTGCAAAAGGTACAGGGATTGGACCGCTGAGGACTGGGGTAAAGTCATTTTCTCTGATGAATCCCCTTTCCGATTGTTTGGGGCATTCGGAAAAAAAGCTTGTCCTGAGAAGACAAGGTGAGTGCTACCATCAGTCCTATGTCATGCCAACAGTAAAGCATCCTGAGACCATTCATGTGTGGGGTTGCTTCTCAGCCAAGGGAATGGGCTCACTCACAATTTTGCCTAAGAACACAGCCATGAATAAAGAATGGTACCAACACATCCTCCGAGAGCAACTTCTCCCAACCATCCAGGAACAGTTTGGTGAAGAACAATGCCTTTTCTAGCATGATGGAGCACCTTGTCATAAGGCAAAAGTGATAACTAATTGGCTCGGGGAACAAAACATCGATATTTTGGGTCCATGGCCAGGAAACTCCCCAGACCTTAATCCCATTGAGAACTTGTGGTGAATCCTCAAGAGGCGGGTGGACAAACAAAAACCCACAAATTCTGACAAACTCCAAGCATTGATTATGCAAGAATGGGCTGCAATCAGTCAGGATGTGGCCCAGAAGTTAATTGACAGCATGCCAGGGCGGATTGCAGAGGTCTTGAAAAAGAAGGGTCAACACTGCAAATATTGACTCTTTGCATCAACTTCATGTAATTGTCAATAAAAGCCTTTGACACTTATGAAATGCTTGTAATTATACTTCAGTATTCCATAGTAACATCTGTCAAAAATATCTAAAAACACTGAAGCAGAAAACTTTGTGGAAATTAATATTTGTGTCATTCTTAACTTTTAGCCACGACTGTACACTAGCCTACCTGTCTCACCTACACACCCACACTACAATAGCCTACCTGTCTCACCTGCACACGCACACTACACTAGCCTACCTGTCTCACCTACACTACAATAGTCTACCTGTTTCACCTACACTACACTAGCCTACCTGTCTCACCTACACACCCACACTACAATAGCCTACCTGTCTCACCTACACTACAATAGCCTACCTGTTTCACCTACACTACACTAGCCTACCTGTCTCACCTACACTACACTAGCCTACCTGTCTCACCTACACACCCACTACACTAGCCTACCTGTCTCACCTATACCACACTAGCCTACCTGTCTCACCTACACACCCACACTACACTAGACTACCTGTCTCACCTACACTACAATAGCCTACCTGTTTCACCTACACTACACTAGCCTACCTGTCTCACCTACACTACACTAGTCTACCTGTCTCACCTACACACCCACACTACACTAGTCTACCTGTCTCACCTACACACCCACACTACACTAGTCTACCTGTCTCACCTACACACCCACACTACACTAGTCTACCTGTCTCACCTACACACCCACACTACACTAGTCTACCTGTCTCACCTACACACCCACACTACACTAGTCTACCTGTCTCACCTACACACCCACACTACACTAGTCTACCTGTCTCACCTACACACCCACACTACACTAGTCTACCTGGCTCACCTACACACCCACACTACACTAGTCTACCTGGCTCACCTACACACCCACACTACACTAGTCTACCTGGCTCACCTACACTAGTCTACCTGGCTCACCTACACACCCACACTACACTAGTCTACCTGGCTCACCTACACACCCACACTACACTAGTCTACCTGGCTCACCTACACTAGTCTACCTGGCTCACCTACACACCCACACTACACTAGTCTACCGGTCTCACCTACACCAAGGCAATGGCCACCCAGCCCGCCATGTGCCCAGTCTGCAGTAGATTCCCCTGGGTCCTAAACCATTGAACCATGACACATTCTTATACAAACTTGTCACACTTCTATAGGGCCACTATGGGAACAATGTATGAAAGGGAGCCATTTAACAGAAACATATCTGAGAAGTGACTGGAGGAGACAAGATGAAGAGATGACTAGAGTGAGCTGTTTTCTATCCCACCACATCCCTCACCTTTTCCATCTCATCCCTGTACTTGGTAGCCCAGTCCTCTATGGTCTTCTTCTCTTTCTGGGTGGTGGTCAGCTCCTTCCTCAGCCTCTCCAGCTCCTCCAGAAGGGAAGTGACACGGTTGGCGTTGTTCTTGGCTTCCTCTTCTATCCCCTTCAGCTTAGACACCTCTACCTTCAGCTTCTCACTCTCCACCGCGTGGGACGTCTCCAGAGAGTTCAGCCGCTCGCTCGTCACACGGTTGTCTTTAGCCTGGGAGAGAGAGATCATGTTAATGTAATGTGTGAAGATGCATATTCTGTTCGAGCAGTCACTCTTGGAGAAGAAAGTTTGTTCTCCAGCAGCACAAAGATCCAAAATGGCCGCCTGGTTTCTACAGAGCCCCACCTGTTCGTCTAACTTCCTCTGCAGCTGCATGATCTTATTCTCCATGCCGACGTTAAGTTTCTTGAAATGTTCAACGGAGCGGGCCTCGATTTTCAGCTTCTTCAGCTCTTTCTTGGCCTTCATCCTCCTGATGCAGCACTGCAGATAGACGATGGCTCGCAGAGAGCGCTTGTACCGCTGTCTGGCCAGCCAGCCACGCACATGTTTCTGGATGAACACAGCTTTGTGGTTACGCAGCAACTGTGGAGAGAGAGGGAGAAAGAGAGAGTTAGTTCCTGTGAATGTAATGTGAGAATTCTGGTGTTCCTGAGCTCTTATTGGTCTCCTGGGCTTCATCTTGCTGTTAATCCACAACAACAGGAGATCTATCTAGTGTCTACTCTTCTACCTAATACAACAGACGAGTGATGTCAGAGACACAGAGAGAGAGAGAGAGACAGAGAGAGAGAGACACAGAGACAGAGACAGAGAGAGACAAACAGATATCCTGACAGGGTTATGTTAAAGAGGTCAGCTGTGTGTGTCAGTCAGAGGGACAGTCCCTAACTACTGCCATGTCACCTGACCCCAACATGGTCCCAGTAACCAGAGAGACACCAGCCTAGTTCTCTCCCTAACTCCCAATAACCACAGACACCAGCCTAGTTCTCTCCCTAACTCCCAGTAACCAGAGACACCAGCCTAGTTCTCTCCCTAACTCCCAATAACCACAGACACCAGGCTAGTTCTCTCCCTCACTCCCTGTAACCAGAGACACCAGCCTAGTTCTCTCCCTAGCTCCCAGTAACCAGAGACACTAGCCTAGTTCTCTCCCTAACTCCCAGTAACCAGAGAGACACCAGCCTAGTTCTCTCCCTAGCTCCCAGTAACCAGAGAGACACCAGCCTAGTTCTCTCCCTAACTCCCAGTAACCAGAGACACTAGCCTAGTTCTCTCCCTAACTCCCAGTAACCAGAGACACCAGCCTAGTTCTCTCCCTAACTCCCAGTAACCAGAGACACCAGCCTAGTTCTCTCCCTAACTCCCAGTAACCAGAGACACCAGCCTAGTTCTCTCCCTAACTCCCAGTAACCAGAGACACCAGCCTAGTTCTCTCCCTAACTCCCAGTAACCAGAGACACCAGCCTAGTTCTCTCCCTAGCTCCCAGTGACCAGAGACACCAGCCTAGTTCTCTCCCTAGCTCCCAGTAACCAGAGACACCAGCCTAGTTCTCTCCCTAACTCCCTGTAACCAGAGACACCAGCCTAGTTCTCTCCCTAACTCCCAGTAACCAGAGAGACCAGCCTAGTTCTCTCCCTAACTCCCTGTAACCAGAGACACCAGCCTAGTTCTCTCCCTAACTCCCAGTAACCAGAGACACCAGCCTAGTTCTCTCCCTAACTCCCAGTAACCAGAGACACCAGCCTAGTTCTCTCCCTAACTCCCAGTAACCAGAGACACCAGCCTAGTTCTCTCCCTAACTCCCAGTAACCAGAGACACCAGCCTAGTTCTCTCCCTAACTCCCAGTAACCAGAGACACCAGCCTAGTTCTCTCCCTAACTCCCAGTAACCAGAGACACCAGCCTAGTTCTCTCCCTAGCTCCCAGTGACCAGAGACACCAGCCTAGTTCTCTCCCTAGCTCCCAGTAACCAGAGACACCAGCCTAGTTCTCTCCCTAACTCCCTGTAACGAGAGACCAGCCTAGTTCTCTCCCTAACTCCCAGTAACCAGAGAGACCAGCCTAGTTCTCTCCCTAACTCCCTGTAACCAGAGACACTAGCCTAGTTCTCTCCCTAACTCCCAGTAACCAGAGAGACACCAGCCTAGTTCTCTCCCTAACTCCCAGTAACCAGAGAGACCAGCCTAGTTCTCTCCCTAACTCCCTGTAACCAGAGACACCAGCCTAGTTCTCTCCCTAACTCCCAGTAACCAGAGACACCAGCCTAGTTCTCTCCCTAACTCCCAGTAACCAGAGACACCAGCCTAGTTCTCTCCCTAACTCCCAGTAACCAGAGACACCAGCCTAGTTCTCTCCCTAGCTCCCAGTGACCAGAGACACCAGCCTAGTTCTCTCCCTAACTCCCAATAACCACAGACACCAGCCTAGTTCTCTCCCTAACTCCCAATAACCACAGACACCAGCCTAGTTCTCTCCCTAACTCCCAGTAACCAGAGACACCAGCCTAGTTCTCTCCCTAACTCCCAGTAACCAGAGACACCAGCCTAGTTCTCTCCCTAGCTCCCAGTAACCAGAGACACCAGCCTAGTTCTCTCCCTAACTCCCAGTAACCCGAGACACCAGCCTAGTTCTCTCCCTAACTCCCAGTAACCAGAGACACCAGCCTAGTTCTCTCCCTAACTCCCAGTAACACCAGCCTAGTTCTCTCCCTAACTCCCAGTAACCAGAGACACCAGCCTAGTTCTCTCCCTAACTCCCAGTAACCAGAGAGACACCAGCCTAGTTCTCTCCCTAACTCCCAGTAACCAGAGAGACACCAGCCTAGTTCTCTCCTTAACTCCCAGTAACCAGAGAGACACCAGCCTAGTTCTCTCCCCAACTCCAGTAACCAGAGACACCAGCCTAGTTCTCTCCCTAACTCCCAGTAACCAGAGACACCAGCCTAGTTCTCTCCCTAACTCCCAGTAACACCAGCCTAGTTCTCTCCCTAACTCCCAGTAACCAGAGACACCAGCCTAGTTCTCTCCCTAACTCCCAGTAACCAGAGACAACAGCCTAGTTCTCTCCCTAACTCCCAGTAACCAGAGACACCAGCCTAGTTCTCTCCCTAACTCCCAGTAACCAGAGAGACACCAGCCTAGTTCTCTCCCTAGTTCCCAGTAACCAGAGACACCAGCCCAGTTCTCTCCCTAACTCCCAGTAACCAGAGACACCAGCCCAGTTCTCTTCCTAACTCCCAGTAACCAGAGACACCAGCCTAGTTCTCTCCCTAGCTCCCAGTGACCAGAGACACCAGCCTAGTTCTCTCCCTAACTCCCAGTAACCAGAGACACCAGCCCAGTTCTCTCCCTAACTCCCAGTAACCAGAGACACCAGCCCAGTTCTCTCCCTAACTCCCAGTAACCAGAGACACCAGCCTAGTTCTCTCCCTAGCTCCCAGTAACCAGAGAGACACCAGCCTAGTTCTCTCCCTAGCTCCCAGTAACCAGAGACACCAGCCTAGTTCTCTCCCTAGTTCCCAGTAACCAGAGAGACACCAGCCTAGTTCTCTCCCTAACTCCCAATAACCACAGACACCAGCCTAGTTCTCTCCCTAACTCCCTGTAACCAGAGAGACACCAGCCTAGTTCTCTCCCTAACTCCCAGTAACCAGAGACACCAGCCTAGTTCTCTCCCTAACTCCCAGTAACCAGAGAGACACCAGCCTAGTTCTCTCCCTAGCTCCCAGTAACCAGAGACACCAGCCTAGTTCTCTCCCTAACTCCCTGGGAGTGGTCCAGGTATGAGGGTGACCCAAGTCCATCCAACATTGTACTGGAGTTATTTATAAACCACACTACTGACAGACATGCAGGACAGCTGTGCTATTAGCTGGCAGTGCTAGGTGTGTGTGTTTGTTGGTTCTTCTATCCTAAACTCACCAAATGTCCCCCCACAAAGAGAGTAAAACAAGAAACATGTAGTGTGTGTGTATATAGTGTATGCGTCTCTCACCCCTTGGTATTTCTGTCGGGCCATGTATGCTCTGAGGATAGTCTGCATGACCAGGGCAGCAGCCTGCTTCTGTAGGTACAGTTTCCTCTGGACACACATCCTCTGGAACTTCTGGATAGTGATGGCTGCCAGGGTACGACGCATGTACTTAACCAGACTGGGGGAGAGAGAGAGGGGGGGGCAGGGGAGAGAGAGAGAGGGGGGGCAGGGGAGAGAGTGAGAGGGGGGGCAGGGGAGAGAGAGAGGGGGGCAGGGGAGAGAGAGAGGGGGGCAGGGGAGAGAGAGAGGGGGGGCAGGGGAGAGAATGAGAGAGGGGCAGGGGAGAGAGAGAGGGGGGGGCAGGGGAGAGAATGAGAGGGGGGGCAGGGGAGAGAGAGAGGGGGGGCAAGGGAGAGAGTGGGGGGGCAGGGGGAGAGGCAGGGGAGAGAGAGAGGGAGGCAGGGGAGAGAATGAGAGAGGGGGCAGGGGAGAGAATGAGAGAGGGGGCAGGGGAGAGAATGAGAGAGAGAGGGCAGGGGAGAGAATGAGAGGGGGGCAGGGGAGAGAATGAGAGGGGGGCAGGGGAGAGAATGAGAGGGGGGCAGGGGAAAGAATGAGAGAGAGGGCAGGGGAGAGAATGAGAGAGAGGGGGGGGCAGGGGAGAGAGAGAGGGGGGGGCAGGGGAGAGAATGAGAGGGGGGGCAGGGGAGAGAATGAGAGAGGGGCAGGGGAGAGAATGAGAGAGAGGGCAGGGGAGAGAATGAGAGGGGGGCAGGGGAGAGAGAGGGGGGGCAGGGGAGAGAATGAGAGAGGGCAGGGGAGAGAATGAGAGAGGGCAGAGGAGAGAATGAGAGGGGGGCAGGGGAGAGAATGAGAGAGGGCAGGGGAGAGAATGAGAGAGGGCAGAGGAGAGAATGAGAGGGGGGCAGGGGAGAGAATGAGAGAGGGCAGGGGAGAGAATGAGAGGGGGGCAGGGGAGAGAGAGGGGGGGCAGGGGAGAGAATGAGAGAGGGCAGGGGAGAGAATGAGAGAGGGCAGGGGAGAGAATGAGAGGGGGGCAGGGGAGAGAGAGAGGGGGGCAGGGGAGAGAGTGAGAGAGGGGGCAGGGGAGAGAGAGGGGGGGCAGGGGAGAGAGTGAGAGGGGAGGGAGAGAGGCAGGAGAGAGAGAGAAGTGGACAGAGGAGGTAGGGGTAGTTGGTGAAAAATGCTGTTGAATTACTATAATTTTCCCACCAATAACCTCCAACTGATCCGATTAACAAATCAATCAAATCACAAATAAATATTTATAAAAATGTTCCCACTTCCTACAATACATCAGACAATTCTGATTGTCTCCTTTTCAGGAAGTCATACAGTCTAAACTACTTTCATCTGCATTGTGATTGTCCAGAGGGTGCTGAGTGACAGGTGTGTGCTCCACTGACCAGCGGGCCTGGTGTCCGCGGGTGTATCTCTGGATGGTGATGGCAGCATGCTTCTTGCGGAGGTACTTCTTGCGTACCAGCCAGCAGCGGATGGTCTTCTGGATGCGGACGCACGCCTTCCTCAGCTTATCAGCCCTCAGCTTCTCCAGGTAGGCAACCTGACCAGCCCTGAAGAAGATCTTAGTCTTACCAAACTGGTACTTGTCCTGGTCCTGGAGAGAGAGACAGACATCCTGTTTTAGGGGATCAGTTTGAGCAAGGTGAGGTCCAGAATTGCTCATTTTGACCACATAAATCAGGGATGGGCAACTCCAGTCGGGGTCCTGATTGGTGTCACACTTTTGCCCCAGCTAACAAACCTGACTCCAATAATCAACTCATCATGCAATTAGTTTCATCAGCTGGGTTTTCTAGGGATGGGGAGAATGTGTCTCACCGCTCCGGCCCCCCAGGACTGGAGTTGACCATCTCTGACATAAATAGTTGGGACAGAAGAAGATTTGTGGATCTTTGATTCTGCGCAGTCTGATTGCAATGTAGTTGATCTCAAACAGGCCTGACCTCTAACCCCTGACCCCTCATACCTGCACCAGTTTCTCCAGGACGTTCCTACAGGTCAGCCTCCTGTCCGACAGGACGTCCTTCTGCTTCATCAGAACCCGGTAACGACTGAAGAACTCCTGGTAGGTCCACCTGGATGGGAAGCCTGCGGCTGAGATGCGGATGGTCTCCAGAACACCACAGGCTCTGAGCTGCTGCACCGCTCGCTTAGGGTCAAACCTAAAGACAACATTCACCTAACGTTAGGGTCAAACCCACACACAACGTTCAGCTCAACCTAAAGACAACGTACACCTAACATTAGGGTCAAACTTAAAGACAACATTCCACTAATGTTAGGGTCAAACCTAAAGACAACATTCACATAGTTAATCCAACCATACCAGCCAAACCTGGAGAGAACCATTCAGCCTCATGACATCACAATTACATTCCCCTAACTTCATCTTGCCAAGTCAGATGGTACTATGGAAACTTAACCATAGAGTAGCATGCAGGTACTCACGTGAAGGGGAACTTGAGGTCGTTGGGCTTGATGCAGCGAACATAGTGAGGAGTGGTCGCATTCAGAGTCTCCATCAACATAGCCAGAGAGTTCCGGAACTACAGGAGGAGAGGAGAGAGGGAGAAGAGAGGACAGAGACAGAGGAGAGAGGGAGAAGAGAGGACAGAGGGAGAAGAGAGGACAGAGACAGAGGAGAGAGGGAGAAGAGAGGACAGAGACAGAGGGAGAAGAGAGGACAGAGACAGAGGAGAGAGGGAGAAGAGAGGACAGAGGGAGAAGAGAGGACAGAGACAGAGGAGAGAGGGAGAAGAGAGGACAGAGACAGAGGGAGAAGAGAGGACAGAGGAGAGAGGGAGAAGAGAGGACAGACAGAGGGAGAAGAGAGGACAGAGACAGAGGGAGAAGAGAGGACAGAGACAGGAGAGAGGGAGGAGAGAGGGAGAAGAGAGGACAGAGACAGAGGAGAGAGGGAGAAGAGAGGACAGAGACAGAGGAGAGAGGGAGAACAGAGGACAGAGACAGAGGAGAGAGGGAGAAGAGAGGACAGAGACAGAGGAGAGAGGGAGAAGAGAGGACAGAGACAGAGGGAGAAGAGAGGACAGAGGAGAGAGGGAGAAGAGAGGACAGACAGAGGGAGAAGAGAGGACAGAGACAGAGGGAGAAGAGAGGACAGAGACAGGAGAGAGGGAGGAGAGAGGGAGAAGAGAGGACAGAGACAGAGGAGAGAGGGAGAAGAGAGGACAGAGACAGAGGAGAGAGGGAGAACAGAGGACAGAGACAGAGGAGAGAGGGAGAAGAGAGGACAGAGACAGAGGAGAGAGGGAGAAGAGAGGACAGAGACAGAGGAGAAAGAGTAAACTTTTACATTTCAGCTATTCTGACTCTGGTTGGCAAGTCCAAACCCTGGTCTGTGTCCGTAGGTGTGTGTGTCTATGATCAGTCTACCTGGCAGCCAACAGTCTTCTTGTGCTCCTTGCTGCTTGCTCCAGATCTGATCTCTTTTGGTTTGACGCTGAGTCGTGTTCGACCTCCTGGAGCGGTCCCTGTCGGACTGGTCACTTTCTCCTCATCCTGAAACAGCTCCACTAGCAGGTCCAACTACACACCACACATAAACATTATTGTAAATAAGACACTGTTCTTAATTGACATACACACACATACACACATACACACATATATATATATATATATATATATATATATATATATAGAGAGAGAGAGAGAGACTTGTATAAATAAAAAGGTAGCAGCAGCCAAGACAGTTTCGGCACAGACTTGCTAAGCTAAAGGTTTGCATTGTTAGCCATAGGTATCTGTGGGTGGTGGCTAGGCTAGGCTACCTAACAGTGCTAATAATGTTTGCGGCTAAAGCTGCAGACAGACTGGCTGTTAGCAGAATGGTACAACAAGACAACAGGAAACTCTGGACAGAAAATGTGTGTAGTCTAATTAATACATTTGTTTTGTACCAATAACAATGTGGACCAAAACTACTTGATAAGGAGTGAGATGATGCTGAGCAGCGGCATCTAAACATTACATGAGAAGTACAATAAGGTCTATAGTTCACAACAAGTCTGGAATTGTTATCATCAGCTTATTCATACCATCCTTTCTATCTAAAATGACAACAAAGAACATTGTACATGTTATGGTTCAAGGAGAAAGCGATTGGTTAGTGTGTTCTCTGTATTGTGGTTGGTTATGATGTAAATGGGGATAGGGACACAGTGCAGCCCCCCCACCCCCGGGGTAGTCTCCAGTGCTGCAGCGTCCGTTCAGCCCCCCCACCCCCGGGGTAGTCTCCAGTGCTGCAGCGTCCGTTCAGCCCCCCCACCCCCGGGGTAGTCTCCAGTGCTGCAGCGTCCGTTCAGCCCCCCCACCCCCGGGGTAGTCTCCAGTGCTGCAGCGTCCGTTCAGCCCCCCCACCCCCGGGGTAGTCTCCAGTGCTGCAGCGTCCGTTCAGCCCCCCCCACCCCCGGAGTAGTCTCCAGTGCTGCAGCGTCCGTTCAGCACCCCCACCCCAGGGGTAGTCTCCAGTGCTGCAGCGTCCGTTCAGCCCCCCCACCCCCGGGGTAGTCTCCAGTGCTGCAGCGTCCATTCAGCCTCACCACCCCCGGGGTAGTCTCCAGTGCTGCAGCGTCCGTTCAGCCCCCCCCACCCCCGGGGTAGTCTCCAGTGCTGCAGCGTCCGTTCAGCCCCCCCCACCTCCGGGGTAGTCTCCAGTGCTGCAGCGTCCGTTCAGCCCCCCCACCCCCGGGGTAGTCTCCAGTGCTGCAGCGGCCGTTCAGCCCCCCCACCACCGGGGTAGTCTCCAGTGCTGCAGCGTCCGTTCAGCCCCCCCACCCCCGGGGTAGTCTCCAGTGCTGCAGCGTCCGTTCAGCCCCCCCCACCTCCGGGGTAGTCTCCAGTGCTGCAGCGTCCGTTCAGCCCCCCCACCCCCGGGGTAGTCTCCAGTGCTGCAGCGTCCGTTCAGCCCCCCCACCTCCGGGGTAGTCTCCAGTGCTGCAGCGTCCGTTCAGCCCCCCCACCCCCGGGGTAGTCTCCAGTGCTGCAGCGGCCGTTCAGCCCCCCCATCCCGGGGTAGTCTCCAGTGCTGCAGCATCCGTTCACCCTCACCACCTCCCCACATACTTAAGTGCCATTTGAACTATTGTGAGACCACGGTGAGGAAGAATGAATGGGTTAGAAAGATAGAACGAACGAAGGTTGAGACAGAAAGAGGAGGGCAGCATGTTTACCTTTAGCTGTTTAACGGTTGTTGTCATGACGGGACAGACACATGGACAACAGATGTAAAACAAACAACACAACGACAAAATAAAGATTAACCAAAAATGAAAGAAACCTAGGAAATCTAAATCCTTGCAGTACACACATCTAAAACATATTAAAAGTAGAATTCATATAAAAGTAGAAATCCAAATCAAAGGGCCATCAGAACAGGTGTCATAGTGTCTACTGACCAAGGCTGTTTGTAATGATAACACAGCATCAGACACAGCATCAGACACAGCATCAGACACAGCATCAGACACCGCATCAGACACCGCATCAGACACCGCATCAGACACAGCATCAGACCCAGCATCAGACCCAGCATCCGACCCAGCATCCGACACAGCATCAGACACAGCATCAGACACAGCATCAGACCATAGACGTGGCACAATGTCTGACGGCTCAGACAGCAGAACACATGACTGAGAAGGAATGTGTGTTTATTGTCAACACAAACACACACAGAACCATGAGGATGGGTTGAAATGCTTGATTTCTATAGCTTCATTCTCATTAAAGAGTCATTATCACTTCTACACTATTACTGGTTAGTCAAGCAGGTTTCCATGGCAACACACACACACAGTATTGCCATGGATGATTGTTCCAGTGTAGTTAACCCTGTGTGTGTTTAAGGTGTTAGGGGTTAAAGGAGTGTTTTAACCCTTACCCCTCTCTGCTGCTGCTGGCCTCTACAACAGAACAACGGGCAGAGTGAGTCTTTACACACACACACACACACACACACACACACACACACACACACACACACACACACACACACACACACACACACACACACACACACAGCAAGGCCTATTTGGTAGACAGAAAATGTCTCCAACTGTGTGCACATCCTCATTACAGCACATGGACAGCAGAGGGTGCTGTTTCTCCTGACCTTCACTGGGTTCCCTGTCGGAGGTCATTCAGTGAGACAACACAGACTGTCAAACACACGCACTAATGAGAAAGTCATCAAATGTGTGTGTTACCTGTTGAATGTGCGGTGTGTGTGTGTGTGTTACCCATTGAATGTCCTGTGTGTGTGTGTGTGTGTTACCCATTGAATGTGCTGTGTGTGTGTGTGTTACCCATTGAATGTCCTGTGTGTGTGTGTTACCCATTGAATGTGCGGTGTGTGTGTGTGTGTTACCCATTGAATGTCCTGTGTGTGTGTGTGTGTGTTACCCATTGAATGTGCAGTGTGTGTGTGTGTGTGTGTGTGTGTGTGTGTGTGTGTTACCCATTGAATGTGCAGTGTGTGTGTGTGTGTTACCCATTGAATGTCCTGTGTGTGTGTGTGTGTGTGTTACCCATTAAATCTCCTGTGTGTGTGTGTGTTACCCATTGAATGTGCGGTGTGTGTGTGTGTGTTACCCATTGAATGTGTGGTGTGTGTGTGTTACCCATTGAATGTGTGGTGTGTGTGTGTGTGTTACCCATTGAATGTGCGGTGTGTGTGTGTGTGTTACCCATTGAATGTGCGGTGTGTGTGTTACCCATTGAATGTGCGGTGTGTGTGTGTGTGTTACCCATTGAATGTGTGGTGTGTGTGTGTTACCCATTGAATGTCCTGTGTGTGTGTGTGTGTTACCCATTGAATGTGTGGTGTGTGTGTGTTACCCATTGAATGTGCGGTGTGTGTGTGTGTGTTACCCATTGAATGTGCGGTGTGTGTGTGTGTGTTACCCATTGAATGTGCGGTGTGTGTGTGTGTTACCCATTGAATGTGCGGTGTGTGTGTGTGTTACCCATTGAATGTGTGGTGTGTGTGTGTGTGTGTGTTACCCATTGAATGTGTGGTGTGTGTGTGTGTGTTACCCATTGAATGTCCTGTGTGTGTGTGTGTGTGTGTGTGTTACCCATTGAATGTCCTGTGTGTGTGTGTGTGTTACCCATTGAATGTCCTGTGTGTGTGTGTGTGTGTTACCCATTGAACGTGCAGTGTGTGTGTGTGTGTGTGTGTGTGTGTTACCCATTGAATGTGCAGTGTGTGTGTGTGTGTTACCCATTGAATGTCCTGTGTGTGTGTGTGTGTGTTACCCATTGAATGTCCTGTGTGTGTGTGTGTTACCCATTGAATGTGCGGTGTGTGTGTGTGTGTGTTACCTATTGAATGTGTGGTGTGTGTGTGTGTGTGTTACCCATTGAATGTGCGGTGTGTGTGTGTGTTACCCATTGAATGTGCGGTGTGTGTGTGTGTGTTACCCATTGAATGTGTGGTGTGTGTGTGTTACCCATTGAATGTGCGGTGTGTGTGTGTGTGTGTTACCCATTGAATGTGCGGTGTGTGTGTGTGTTACCCATTGAATGTGTGGTGTGTGTGTGTGTGTGTGTTACCCATTCAATGTGCGGTGCGTGTGTGTGTGTTACCCATTGAATGTGTGTGTGTGTGTGTGTTACCCATTGAATGTGCGGTGTGTGTGTGTGTTACCCATTGAATGTGTGGTGTGTGTGTGTGTGTGTTACCCATTCAATGTGCGGTGCGTGTGTGTGTGTGTGTTACCCATTGAATGTGTGGTGTGTGTGTGTGTTACCCATTGAACGTGCAGTGTGTGTGTGTGTTTGGCAGGGACACACACCTTGCTGGCCTTCAGGACATTGATCTGCTCTTCATTCACTGTGTCCTTGTTCTTCTCCAGAAAGCCATCACACTGGTACTGCACCTGGACACAGCAGTTACAAAATAAAGTCCTTTTGCTGACACTTTAATCCAAAGTGATTTTCAGAACTGTCAACTTTGACTCAGATTATCAATCACAACAGCATTCATTTTATTCATAGAGTGAACCCGCTCACTTCCCTCTCTCTGTAACCGGACACTGAGCTTAAAACAGAACTCCGCAGCACTGGGTCAGCCAAGACATCAACACTGCACACACAACACACAGTGATCAGTACCTTGTCAGCGAAGTGCTGTATGATGAAGGCTTTGTTGGACATGCGAGGTTTCTCAAACAGAGAGCAGGTCTTCAGATGGGTGTTATACAGCTTCTGGGCCCACGAGTCATCTGAACCTTTAGGCATCTGGACACACAGAACACTGGTTCACACTAGTTACTCTGGATGAGTCATCTGAACCTTTAGGCATCTGGACACACAGAACACTGGTTCACACTTGTTACTCTGGATGAGTCATCTGAACCTTTAGGCATCTGGACACACAGAACACTGGTTCACACAAGTTACTCTGGATGAGTCATCTGAACCTTTAGGCATCTGGACACACAGAACACTGGTTCACACTAGTTACTCTGGATGAGTCATCTGAACCTTTAGGCATCTGGACACACAGAACACTGGTTCACACTAGTTACTCTGGATGAGTCATCTGAACCTTTACGCATCTGGACACACAGAATACTGGTTCACACTAGTTACTCTGGATGAATCATCTGAACCTTTAGGCATCTGGACACACAGAACACTGGTTCACACTAGTTACTCAGGATGAGTCATCTGAACCTTTAGGCATCTGGACACACAGAACACTGGTTCACACTAGTTACTCTGGATGAGTCATCTGAACCTTTAGGCATCTGGACACACAGAACACTGGTTCACACTAGTTACTCTGGATGAGTCATCTGAACCTTTAGGCATCTGGACACACAGAACACTGGTTCACACTAGTTACTCTGGATGAGTCATCTGAACCTTTAGGCATCTGGACACACAGAACACTGGTTCACACTAGTTACTCTGGATGAGTCATCTGAACCTTTAGGCATCTGGACACAGAACACTGGTTCACACTAGTTACTCTGGATGAGTCATCTGAACCTTTAGGCATCTGGACACACAGAACACTGGTTCACACTAGTTACTCTGGATGAGTCATCTGAACCTTTAGGCATCTGGACACACAGAACACTGGTTCACACTTGTTACTCTGGATGAGTCATCTGAACCTTTAGGCATCTGGACACACAGAACACTGGTTCACACTAGTTACTCTGGATGAGTCATCTGAACCTTTAGGCATCTGGACACACAGAACACTGGTTCACACTAGTTACTCTGGATGAGTCATCTGAACCTTTAGGCATCTGGACACACAGAACACTGGTTCACACTAGTTACTCTGGATGAGTCATCTGAACCTTTAGGCATCTGGACACACAGAATACTGGTTCACACTAGTTACTCTGGATGAGTCATCTGAACCTTTAGGCATCTGGACACACAGAACACTGGTTCACACTAGTTACTCTGGATGAGTCATCTGAACCTTTAGGCATCTGGACACACAGAACACTGGTTCACACTAGTTACTCTGGATGAGTCATCTGAACCTTTAGGCATCTGGACACACAGAACACTGGTTCACACTAGTTACTCTGGATGAGTCATCTGAACCTTTAGGCATCTGGACACACAGAACACTGGTTCACACTAGTTACTCTGGATGAGTCATCTGAACCTTTAGGCATCTGGACACACAGAACACTGGTTCACACTAGTTACTCTGGATGAGTCATCTGAACCTTTTGGCATCTGGACACACAGAACACTGGTTCACACTAGTTACTCTGGATGAGTCATCTGAACCTTTAGGCATCTGGACACACAGAATACTGGTTCACACTAGTTACTCTGGATGAGTCATCTGAACCTTTAGGCATCTGGACACACAGAACACTGGTTCACACTAGTTACTCTGTATGAGTCATCTGAACCTTTAGGCATCTGGACACACAGAACACTGGTTCACACTAGTTACTCTGGATGAGTCATCTGAACCTTTTGGCATCTGGACACACAGAACACTGGTTCACACTAGTTACTCTGGATGAGTCATCTGAACCTTTAGGCATCTGGACACACAGAACACTGGTTCACACTAGTTACTCTGGATGAGTCATCTGAACCTTTAGGCATCTGGACACACAGAACACTGGTTCACACTAGTTACTCTGGATGAGTCATTAGAACCTTTAGGCATCTGGACACACAGAACACTGGTTCACACTAGTTACTCTGGATGAGTCATTAGAACCTTTAGGCATCTGGTCACACAGAACACTGGTTCACACTAGTTACTCTGGATGAGTCATCTGAACCTTTAGGCATCTGGACACACAGAACACTGGTTCACACTAGTTACTCTGGATGAGTCATCTGAACCTTTAGGCATCTGGTCACAGAACACTGGTTCACACTAGTTACTCTGGATGAGTCATCTGAACCTTTAGGCATCTGGACACACAGAACACTGGTTCACACTAGTTACTCTGGATGAGTCATCTGAACCTTTAGGCATCTGGACACAGAACACTGGTTCACACTAGTTACTCTGGATGAGTCATCTGAACCTTTAGGCATCTGGACACACAGAACACTGGTTCACACTAGTTACTCTGGATGAGTCATCTGAACCTTTAGGCATCTGGACACACAGAACACTGGTTCACACTAGTTACTCTGGATGAGTCATCTGAACCTTTAGGCATCTGGACACACAGAATACTGGTTCACACTAGTTACTCTGGATGAGTCATCTGAACCTTTAGGCATCTGGACACACAGAACACTGGTTCACACTAGTTACTCTGGATGAGTCATCTGAACCTTTAGGCATCTGGACACACAGAACACTGGTTCACACTAGTTACTCTGGATGAGTCATCTGAACCTTTAGGCATCTGGACACACAGAACACTGGTTCACACTAGTTACTCTGGATGAGTCATCTGAACCTTTAGGCATCTGGACACACAGAACACTGGTTCACACTAGTTACTCTGGATGAGTCATCTGAACCTTTTGGCATCTGGACACACAGAACACTGGTTCACACTAGTTACTCTGGATGAGTCATCTGAACCTTTAGGCATCTGGACACACAGAATACTGGTTCACACTAGTTACTCTGGATGAGTCATCTGAACCTTTAGGCATCTGGACACACAGAACACTGGTTTCACACTAGTTACTCTGGATGAGTCATCTGAACCTTTAGGCATCTGGACACACAGAACACTGGTTCACACTAGTTACTCTGGATGAGTCATCTGAACCTTTTGGCATCTGGACACACAGAACACTGGTTCACACTAGTTACTCTGGATGAGTCATTAGAACCTTTAGGCATCTGGACACACAGAACACTGGTTCACACTAGTTACTCTGGATGAGTCATCTGAACCTTTAGGCATCTGGACACACAGAACACTGGTTCACACTAGTTACTCTGGATGAGTCATCTGAACCTTTAGGCATCTGGACACACAGAACACTGGTTCACACTAGTTACTCTGGATGAGTGTGTGTCTGTGTTATGGGTGTCTGTGTGCGCCTCTACATTACATATGTGGTGTGTCCTGATAGTTGGGTCTGTAGTGTGTGTAT
>NC_042985.1:14160053-14180053 GCF_901001165.1 Salmo trutta
AGAGAGGCGAGGGGAAGGGGGAGAAGAGAGGCGAGGGGAAGGGAGAAGAGAGGCGAGGGGAAGGGAGAGAGAGGGGGAGGGGAAGGGAGGGAGAAGAGAGGCGAGGGGAAGGGAGAAGAGAGGCGAGGGGAAGGGAGAGGAGAGGCGAGGGGAAGGGAGAAGAGAGGCGAGGGGAAGGGAGAGGAGAGGCGAGGGAAGGGAGAAAAGAGGCGAGGGGAAGGGAGAAGAGAGGCGAGGGGATGGGAGAAGAGAGGCGAGGGGAAGGGAGAAGAGAGGCGAGGGGAAGGGAGAGGAGAGGCGAGGGGAAGGGAGAGGAGAGGCGAGGGGAAGGGAGAAGAGAGCCGAGGGGATGGAGAAGAGAGGCGAGGGGAAGGGAGAGGAGAGGCGAGGGGAAGGGAGAGGAGAGGCGAGGGGATGGGAGAGGAGAGGCGAGGGAAGGGAGAGGAGTCATACCTCCATGATGGGGTTGGATGCAAGGACCTTCTCCTCTACGTTGGCCTCTGTGGCTGCTCCACTGACCGTAGCAAAGTAACGCATGGCGTATTTAGCTGACACAGTCTTCCCTGCTCCCGACTCACCGCTTACGATTATAGACTGGTTCCTCTCATCTCTAATACAGGAGAGAAGAAAAGATGGAGACGGTGAGGGAAGCAAGAGTCTGCTATGTGGCAGCTTATTTGGCTCAGTCAACAACACACAGAAAAAATCAAAGATAAAAACAGAAAGTCATTACTAAGTTCCATTATGGTTCTGAAAACGGTGTGAGGTCACTCTAGCAGACAACATGCTGTACAGTATAGATGCCAACTGGGACCATAGGTCACTATGCTACAGAGTGAGAGAGAGAGAAAGAGAGAGAATGTGTGTTCACTAGGTGTGTGTGAAAAAGCTCTGTGTGTAAAATAGGTGTGTTTTGCATGTGTATGTATGTGAGAGAGTGCTCTGTGTGCTCATTCTGTCAAACAGAAAGATCAATGCCACGCCATACTAAGTGTTCAGGTGTGTGTGTGTGTGTGTGTGTGTGTGTGTGTGTGTGTGTGTGTGTGTGTGTGACATTGACTCCTTGGGTCCTGCAGAGAGAAAGCACACCGAGTTTTAAAATAGAGACCAACAGAGTAGGAGAGAGAGAGAGATGAAGAGAACAATAGAGAAGAGTAGGGGTGTCAAACATACAAACATATACAAGGGGCTCCAATCCGGCCAGCGGGTGGTTGATTTTTTGGGGGAAAATAACATTATATTGTGTGTGTGGGGGGGAAGGGGGGGGGGGGGGGGGGTTGGTGTAGGAAAACAAACTTCTTGACTCTGTCCAGCTCGCTAATAATCATCGAAATGAAAGCTAGACCGTCAGGGAGCATAAAAAAATTAACAAGTTTAAAATAAGTTTAACACCCCTGGAGTAGAGAGAAGAGAGAGACAAAGAGAGAGAGACAGAGAGAGACACAGAGAGATAGAGAGCGAGAAAGATATAGAATATAGGAAAGGAGACAACAAGAGAAACAGAGACCACCAGTTTATTTCTTGTTAAGTTCTGACTTACAAACCCTAAGAAACAGATTGAGTTAGAGAAGGAGGGGCCAGGAGCAGAGGGAGGGGCCAGGAGCAGAGGGAGGGGCCAGGAGCAGAGGGAGGGGCCAGGAGCAGAGGGAGGGGCCAGGAGCAGAGGGAGGGGCCAGGAGCAGAGGGACACTTGAAACACAGGTAACACAGACACAAACCTCTGAGGGTTTAGAGCTTGAGGGAGTCACCTCATACAAGTACTTGGGAGTATGGCTAGACAGTACACTGTCCTTCTCTCAGCACATATCAAAGCTGCAGGCTAAAGTTAAATCTAGACTTGGTTTCCTCTATCGTAATCGCTCCTCTTTCACCACAGCTGACAAACTAACCCTGATTCAGATGGCCATCCTACACATGCTAGATTACGGAGACGTAATTTATAGATCGGCAGGTAAGGGTGCTCTCGAGTGGCTAGATGTTATTTACCATTCGGTCATCAGATTTTCCACCAATGCTCCTTATAGGACACATCACTGGACTCTATACTCCTCTGTAAACCGGTAATCTGTAAACTGAGTAAAATGGCGCCGGAAGAAATGGCAGCAGTTTTACGTGCGCCCAACCAATTGTGCTATGCCTCAGCTATCTTGACTTGACTTATGAAATCATGAAATATACTTACTGATGAACTGAGGGACAGAGGGGAATGTATAATGTATATGGTGGATGTATTTAAGCTTGGAATGTACTGAGGGCAGGGACGACTATCACACGTGGCAGCACTGATAAGGTTGGAGAGCTGTGGATTAGTGAGGAAGGGGACGAGGTCAGGTCACGTTAAAGGAGAAGGAACAGTTTATTGCTCACATCACTTAATCTTCTGCCTAGCAACAGAGACGTAATGGTTAGAGAGAAGGAGGAGATTCCACCCCAAATTGGAATATATATATATATATATATATATATATATATATATATATATATATATATATATATATATATATATATATCTCACCACTGGTGGAACCATGACTTTGTCTGATGCAGCTGTATTGATCCAAAGGGAAAATAAAACTTGGTTTAAGTTTTCAGTGTCCCTCACGTTCTTACTCTGGTATTTACAACCTAACACAATGTTGTCGTCTCAGGTCTCTCTTTATGTAGTGTTGTCTCGTCATGATGTTGGTTTTGTCCTATATTTCTATATATATTTTTTTTTTTTTTTTTAATCCCAGCCCCCGTCCCCGCAGGAGGCCTTTTGCCTTTTGGTAGGCCGTCATTGTAAATAAGAATCTGTTCTTAACTGACTTGCCTAATTAAATAAAGGTTAAATAAATAACAAGACAGTAAATACACACACTGTTCTATGCTTCCATTGGAAGGTCTCAGACTGTCCGTCTGACGTGGTTTGAAACATGGGAAATCTGTGTACACACTACCTTTGAGCAGGTAACACTCGCACGCACGCACGCACGCACACCACACACACACACACACACACACCTGGCCATCTGTTTGTAAGCCTCCTCAGCCACAGCGAAGATGTGAGGGTCCATGTCTCCCATGTTCTGGCCGCTGTACGCATTGATGATGTCACTACCGTAGATGGGAAGGTTCTCATAGGGATTAATGGCCACCAGCACAATGCCTACAGGAAGAGGAGAGGAGTTGGTGTGTGTGTGTGTGTGTGTGTGTGTGTGTGTGTGTGTGTGTGCGTGTGTGTGTGTGTGTCTGTGTGGGCATACCACAGTACGTGTAGATGAGTTTGGAGTCGGTGAAGCGGACTTTAAGGTTGTGCAGGACGGCAGGCTCGTGGAGGTAGCTAAGAGCTGTGAGGTCATTCTCCCCCACCAGGATGTCAGGGTTCCGGAGGTGAGGAAGGTTCTTTGTCTTATCATCCAGCTTGTGCTCAATGTCCTGGACAACACAGATTAAACAGAGAAGTTATCACACACAATATATGTGTGTATCACAGGCGGCTGGTGGCAGCTTAATTGGGGAGTACGGGCTCATAGTAATGGCTGGAACAGAATAAATGGAGGTATCAAACATGGTTTCATTGTGTTTTATACCATTCCATTTAGTCCATTCCAGCCATTATTGTAATTGGTCCCCCCCTCACCAGCCTCCTGTGGTGTGTGTGCTGAGTAGGGACCTGGTTGTATGTAACTCAGTGACATAAAAAACACACAGTGGTGAACATAAGCCTCACGCATGTATCAAAATACGCCACCAAATGGGCCAAGTTTCAGAAAGGTTTATTGGGCTTGGTTGACTTGACTGCCGGGTCTTCAGCCTTCCACCACACATTGACATATGGACATGTTTTGATGATATGTATGGTGATATATTGCAACTACTCCAATAACCAATAATGAGATAGATTCGCTGTGTGTGTGTGTGTGTGTGTATCTCATCACAAAAGAGAGGATGTTATGCAACCCCCCCTCCTCCTCTCCTCCAGTACTCACCATTCCATCCTCCAGTGTGAGGTGTAGGGTGGAATCTCCATGTTTGTAGTTCTTAGTGAGCTCTGCTGACTTCCACACCTCATCTGCATCAGGGATCCACACCCGAGCAAACTGAGAGAGAGGAGAGGAGAAAGAAGGAGAGTGAGAAGGGAGAGAAAGGTTATAAATTACATAAATACATATTACAGAGTCTAATCAAGTCAGAAAGCTACATAAGGCCTACATCAGTACAGTACTGTCCCCAGACACAGTGTCTACTGCAGAGAGAACCTGCTGGTGTATCAGTACAGTACTGTCCCCAGGCACAGTGTCTACTGTAGAGAGAACCTGCTGGTGTATCAGTACAGTACAGTCCCCAGGCACAGTGTCTACTGCAGAGAGAACCTGCTGGTGTATCAGTACAGTACTGTCCCCAGACACAGTGTCACTGCCCAGAGAGAACTGATGCGTGTATCAGTATAGTATTGTTCCCAGGCACAGTGTCTACCGTTAGAGAGAACCTGCTGGTGCATCAGTACAGTACTGTCCCCAGGCACAGTGTACTACTGCAGAGAGAAACCTGATGGTGTATCAGTACATTACTGTACCCAGGCACAAGTGTCTACTGCAGAGAGAACCTGCTGGTGATCAGTATATTACTGTACCCAGACACATTGTCTACTGCCATGAGAGAAACCTGCTGGTGTATCAGTATAGTACTGTCCCCAGACACAGTGTCTACGTCAGAGAGAACCTGCTGGTGTATCAGTACAGTACTGTCCCCCAGACACAAGTGTCTACCTGCAGAGAGAACCTGCTGGTGTATCAGTATAGTACTGTCCCCAGACACAGTGTCTACTGCAGAGAGAACCTGCTGGTGTATCAGTACAGTACTGTCCCCAGGCACAGTGTCTACTGCAGAGAGAACCTGCTGGTGTATCAGTACAGTACTGTCCCCAGACACAGTGTCTACCGCAGAGAGAACCTGCTGGTGTATCAGTACAGTACTGTCCCCAGACACAGTGTTCTACCGCAGAGAGAACCTGCTGTGTATCAGTACAGTACTGTCCCCAGGCACAGTGTCTACTGCAGAGAGAACCTGCTGGTGTATCAGTACAGTACTGTCCCCAGACACAGTGTCTACTGCAGAGAGAACCTGCTGGTGTATCAGTATAGTACTGTCCCCAGACACAGTGTCTACTGCAGAGAGAACCTGCTGGTGTATCAGTACAGTACTGTCCCCAGGACACAGTGTCTACTGCAGAGAGAACCTGCTGGTGTATCAGTACAGTACTGTCCCCAGGACACAGTGTCTACTGCAGAGAGAACCTGCTGGTGTATCAGTACAGTACTGTCCCCAGACACAGTGTCCTACTGCAGAGAGAACCTGCTGGTGTATCAGTACAGTACTGTCCCCAGACACAGTGTCTACTGCAGAGAGAACCTGCTGGTGTATCAGTACAGTACTGTCCCCAGACACAGTGTCTACTGCAGAGAGAACCTGCTGGTGTATCAGTACAGTACTGTCCCCAGGCACAGTGTCTACCGCAGAGAGAACCTGCTGGTGTATCAGTACAGTACTGTCCCAGACACAGTGTCTACTGCAGAGAGAACCTGCTGGTGTATCAGTATAGTACTGTCCCCAGGCACAGGTGTCTACTGCAGAGAGAACCTGCTGGTGTATCAGTACAGTACTGTCCCAGGCACAGTGTCTACTGCAGAGAGAACCTGCTGGTGTATCAGTATAGTACTGTCCCCAGACCAGTGTCTACTGCAGAGAGAACCTGCTGGTGTATCAGTACAGTACTGTCCCCAGGACACAGTGTCTACTGCAGAGAGAACTTGCTGGTGTATCAGTATCAGTACTGTCCCCAGGACACAGTGTCTACTGCAGAGAGAACCTGCTGGTGTATCAGTACAGTACTGTCCCCAGACACAGTGTCTACTGCAGAGAGAACCTGCTGGTGTATCAGTACAGTACTGTCCCCAGGCACAGTGTCTACTGCAGAGAGAACCTGCTGGTGTATCAGTACAGTACTGTCCCCAGACACAGTGTCTACGCAGAGAGAACCTGCTGGTGTATCAGTACAGTACTGTCCCCAGACACAGTGTCTACTGCAGAGAGAACCTGCTGGTGTATCAGTACTAGTACTGTCCCCAGGCACAGTGTCTACGCAGAGAGAACCTGTGGTGATCAGTACAGTACTGTCCCCAGCACAGTGTCTACTGCAGAGAGAACCTGCTGGTGTATCAGTACAGTACTGTCCCCAGGACACAGTGTCTACTGCAGAGAGAACCTGCTGGTGTATCAGTACAGTACTGTCCCCAGGACACAGTGTCTACTGCAGAGAGAACCTGCTGGTGTATCAGTACTAGTACTGTCCCCAGACACAGTGTCTACTGCAGAGAGAACCTGCTGGTGTATCAGTACAGTACTGTCCCCAGGCACAGTGTCTACTGCAGAGAGAACCTGCTGGTGTATCAGTACAGTACTGTCCCCAGGCACAGTGTCTACTGCAGAGAGAACCTGCTGGTGTATCAGTACAGTACTGTCCCCAGACACAGTGTCTACCGCAGAGAGAACCTGCTGGTGTATCAGTACAGTACTGTCCCCAGACACAGTGTCTACTGCAGAGAGAACCTGCTGGTGTATCAGTACAGTACTGTCCCCAGGCACAGTGTCTACCGCAGAGAGAACCTGCTGGTGTATCAGTACAGTACTGTCCCCAGGCACAGTGTCTACTGCAGAGAGAACCTGCTGGTGTATCAGTACAGTACTGTCCCCAGACACAGTGTCTACCTGCAGAGAGAACCTGCTGGTGTATCAGTACAGTACTGTCCCCAGACACAGTGTCTACTGCAGGAGAACCTGCTGGTGTATCAGTACAGTACTGTCCCCAGACACAGTGTCTACTGCAGAGAGAACCTGCTGGTGTATCAGTACAGTACTGTCCCCAGGCACAGTGTCTACCGCAGAGAGAACCTGCTGGTGTATCATTACATACTGTCCCCAGACACAGTGTCTACTGCAGAGAGAACCTGCTGGTGTATCAGTACAGTACTGTCCCCAGACACAGTGTCTACTGCAGAGAGAACCTGCTGGTGTATCAGTACAGTACTGTCCCCAGACACAGTGTCTACTGCAGAGAGAACCTGCTGGTGTATCAGTACAGTACTGTCCCCAGACACAGTGTCTACTGCAGAGAGAACCTGCTGGTGTATCAGTACAGTACTGTCCCCAGACACAGTGTCTACTGCAGAGAGAACCTGCTGGTGTATCAGTACAGTACTGTCCCCAGACACAGTGTCTACTGCAGAGAGAACCTGCTGGTTATCAGTACAGTACTGTCCCCAGGCACAGTGTCTACCGCAGAGAGAACCTGCTGGTGTATCAGTACAGTACTGTCCCCAGGCACAGTGTCCTACTGTAGAGAGAACCTGCTGGTGTATCAGTACAGTACTGTCCCCAGACACAGTGTCTACTGCAGAGAGAACCTGCTGGTGTATCAGTACAGTACTGTCCCCAGACACAGTGTCTACTGCAGAGAGAACCTGCTGGTGTATCAGTACAGTACTGTCCCCAGGCACAGTGTCTACTGCAGAGAGAACCTGCTGGTGTATCAGTACAGTACTGTCCCCAGGCACAGTGTCTACTGTAGAGAGAACCTGCTGGTGTATCAGTACAGTACTGTCCCCAGACACAGTGTCTACTGCAGAGAGAACCTGCTGGTGTATCAGTACAGTACTGTCCCCAGACACAGTGTCTACTGCAGAGAGAACCTGCTGGTGTATCAGTACAGTACTGTCCCCAGACACAGTGTCTACTGTAGAGAGAACCTGCTGGTGTATCAGTATAGTACTGTCCCCAGACACAGTGTCTACTGCAGAGAGAACCTGCTGGTGTATCAGTACAGTACTGTCCCCAGGCACAGTGTCTACTGCAGAGAGAACCTGCTGGTGTATCAGTACAGTACTGTCCCCAGACACAGTGTCTACTGCAGAGAGAACCTGCTGGTGTATCAGTATAGTACTGTCCCCAGACACAGTGTCTACTGCAGAGAGAACCTGCTGGTGTATCAGTACAGTACTGTCCCCAGGCACAGTGTCTACTGCAGAGAGAACCTGCTGGTGTATCAGTACAGTACTGTCCCCAGGCACAGTGTCTACTGCAGAGAGAACCTGCTGGTGTATCAGTACAGTACTGTCCCCAGACACAGTGTCTACCGCAGAGAGAACCTGCTGGTGTATCAGTACAGTACTGTCCCCAGACACAGTGTCTACTGCAGAGAGAACCTGCTGGTGTATCAGTACAGTACTGTCCCCAGACACAGTGTCTACTGTAGAGAGAACCTGCTGGTGTATCAGTACAGTACTGTCCCCAGACACAGTGTCTACCGCAGAGAGAACCTGCTGGTGTATCAGTACAGTACTGTCCCCAGACACAGTGTCTACTGCAGAGAGAACCTGCTGGTGTATCAGTACAGTACTGTCCCCAGGCACAGTGTCTACTGCAGAGAGAACCTGCTGGTGTATCAGTACAGTACTGTCCCCAGACACAGTGTCTACCGTAGAGAGAACCTGCTGGTGTATCAGTACAGTACTGTCCCCAGACACAGTGTCTACTGCAGAGAGAACCTGCTGGTGTATCAGTACAGTACTGTCCCCAGGCACAGTGTCTACTGCAGAGAGAACCTGCTGGTGTATCAGTACAGTACTGTCCCCAGACACAGTGTCTACTGCAGAGAGAACCTGCTGGTGTATCAGTACAGTACTGTCCCCAGACACAGTGTCTACTGCAGAGAGAACCTGCTGGTGTATCAGTATAGTACTGTCCCCAGACACAGTGTCTACTGCAGAGAGAACCTGCTGGTGTATCAGTACAGTACTGTCCCCAGGCACAGTGTCTACTGTAGAGAGAACCTGCTGGTGTATCAGTACAGTACTGTCCCCAGACACAGTGTCTACTGCAGAGAGAACCTGCTGGTGTATCAGTACAGTACTGTCCCCAGACACAGTGTCTACTGCAGAGAGAACCTGCTGGTGTATCAGTACAGTACTGTCCCCAGACACAGTGTCTACCGCAGAGAGAACCTGCTGGTGTATCAGTACAGTACTGTCCCCAGACACAGTGTCTACTGCAGAGAGAACCTGCTGGTGTATCAGTACAGTACTGTCCCCAGGCACAGTGTCTACTGCAGAGAGAACCTGCTGGTGTATCAGTACAGTACTGTCCCCAGACACAGTGTCTACCGTAGAGAGAACCTGCTGGTGTATCAGTACAGTACTGTCCCCAGACACAGTGTCTACTGCAGAGAGAACCTGCTGGTGTATCAGTACAGTACTGTCCCCAGGCACAGTGTCTACTGTAGAGAGAACCTGCTGGTGTATCAGTACAGTACTGTCCCCAGACACAGTGTCTACTGCAGAGAGAACCTGCTGGTGTATCAGTACAGTACTGTCCCCAGACACAGTGTCTACTGCAGAGAGAACCTGCTGGTGTATCAGTATAGTACTGTCCCCAGACACAGTGTCTACTGCAGAGAGAACCTGCTGGTGTATCAGTACAGTACTGTCCCCAGGCACAGTGTCTACTGTAGAGAGAACCTGCTGGTGTATCAGTACAGTACTGTCCCCAGGCACAGTGTCTACTGCAGAGAGAACCTGCTGGTGTATCAGTACAGTACTGTCCCCAGGCACAGTGTCTACTGCAGAGAGAACCTGCTGGTGTATCAGTACAGTACTGTCCCCAGGCACAGTGTCTACCGTAGAGAGAACCTGCTGGTGTATCAGTACAGTACTGTCCCCAGGCACAGTGTCTACTGCAGAGAGAACCTGCTGGTGTATCAGTACAGTACTGTCCCCAGACACAGTGTCTACCGCAGAGAGAACCTGCTGGTGTATCAGTACAGTACTGTCCCCAGGCACAGTGTCTACTGCAGAGAGAACCTGCTGGTGTATCAGTACAGTACTGTCCCCAGACACAGTGTCTACCGCAGAGAGAACCTGCTGGTGTATCAGTACAGTACTGTCCCCAGACACAGTGTCTACCGCAGAGAGAACCTGCTGGTGTATCAGTACAGTACTGTCCCCAGGCACAGTGTCTACCGCAGAGAGAACCTGCTGGTGTATCAGTACAGTACTGTCCCCAGGCACAGTGTCTACTGCAGAGAGAACCTGCTGGTGTATCAGTACAGTACTGTCCCCAGGCACAGTGTCTACCGTAGAGAGAACCTGCTGGTGTATCAGTACAGTACTGTCCCCAGGCACAGTGTCTACCGTAGAGAGAACCTGCTGGTGTATCAGTACAGTACTGTCCCCAGACACAGTGTCTACTGCAGAGAGAACCTGCTGGTGTATCAGTACAGTACTGTCCCCAGGCACAGTGTCTACTGCAGAGAGAACCTGCTGGTGTATCAGTACAGTACTGTCCCCAGACACAGTGTCTACTGCAGAGAGAACCTGCTGGTGTATCAGTATAGTACTGTCCCCAGGCACAGTGTCTACCGCAGAGAGAACCTGCTGGTGTATCAGTACAGTACTGTCCCCAGACACAGTGTCTACTGCAGAGAGAACCTGCTGGTGTATCAGTACAGTACTGTCCCCAGGCACAGTGTCTACTGCAGAGAGAACCTGCTGGTGTATCAGTACAGTACTGTCCCCAGACACAGTGTCTACTGCAGAGAGAACCTGCTGGTGTATCAGTACAGTACTGTCCCCAGACACAGTGTCTACTGCAGAGAGAACCTGCTGGTGTATCAGTACAGTACTGTCCCCAGACACAGTGTCTACTGTAGAGAGAACCTGCTGGTGTATCAGTACAGTACTGTCCCCAGGCACAGTGTCTACCGCAGAGAGAACCTGCTGGTGTATCAGTACAGTACTGTCCCCAGACACAGTGTCTACTGCAGAGAGAACCTGCTGGTGTATCAGTACAGTACTGTCCCCAGACACAGTGTCTACTGTAGAGAGAACCTGCTGGTGTATCAGTACAGTACTGTCCCCAGACACAGTGTCTACCGCAGAGAGAACCTGCTGGTGTATCAGTACAGTACTGTCCCCAGACACAGTGTCTACTGCAGAGAGAACCTGCTGGTGTATCAGTACAGTACTGTCCCCAGGCACAGTGTCTACTGCAGAGAGAACCTGCTGGTGTATCAGTACAGTACTGTCCCCAGACACAGTGTCTACCGTAGAGAGAACCTGCTGGTGTATCAGTACAGTACTGTCCCCAGACACAGTGTCTACTGCAGAGAGAACCTGCTGGTGTATCAGTACAGTACTGTCCCCAGGCACAGTGTCTACTGCAGAGAGAACCTGCTGGTGTATCAGTACAGTACTGTCCCCAGACACAGTGTCTACTGCAGAGAGAAACCTGCTGGTGTATCAGTACAGTACTGTCCCCAGACACAGTGTCTACTGCAGAGAGAACCTGCTGGTGTATCCGTATAGTACTGTCCCCAGACACAGTGTCTACTGCAGAGAGAACCTGCTGGTGTATCAGTACAGTACTGTCCCCAGACACAGTGTCTACTGTAGAGAGAACCTGCTGGTGTATCAGTACAGTACTGTCCCCAGACACAGTGTCTACTGCAGAGAGAACCTGCTGGTGTATCAGTACAGTACTGTCCCCAGACACAGTGTCTACCGCAGAGAGAACCTGCTGGTGTATCAGTACAGTACTGTCCCCAGACACAGTGTCTACTGCAGAGAGAACCTGCTGGTGTATCAGTACAGTACTGTCCCCAGACACAGTGTCTACTGCTAGAGAGAACCTGCTGGGTGTATCAGTACAGTACTGTCCCCAGACACAGTGTCTACCGCAGAGAGAACCTGCTGGTGTATCAGTACAGTACTGTCCCCAGGACACAGTGTCTACTGCAGAGAGAACCTGCTGGTGTATCAGTACAGTACTGTCCCCAGGCACAGTGTCTACTGCAGAGGAGAACCTGCTGGTGTATCAGTACAGTACTGTCCCCAGACACAGTGTCTACCGTAGAGAGAACCTGCTGGTGTATCAGTACAGTACTGTCCCCAGACACAGTGTCTTACTGCAGAGAGAACCTGCTGGTGTATCAGTACAGTACTGTCCCAGACACAGTGTCTACTGCAGAGAGAACCTGCTGGTGTATCAGTATAGTACTGTCCCCAGACACAGTGTTCTACTGCAGAGAGAACCTGCTGGTGTATCAGTACCAGTACTGTCCCCAGACACAGTGTCTACTGCAGAGAGAACCTGCTGGTGTATCAGTACAGTACTGTCCCCAGACACAGTGTCTACTGCAGAGAGAACCTGCTGGTGTATCAGTATAGTACTGTCCCCAGACACAGTGTCTACTGCAGAGAGAACCTGCTGGTGTATCAGTACAGTACTGTCCCCAGGCACAGTGTCTACTGTAGAGAGAACCTGCTGGTGTATCAGTACAGTACTGTCCCCAGGCACAGTGTCTACTGCAGAGAGAACCTGCTGGTGTATCAGTACAGTACTGTCCCCAGGCACAGTGTCTACTGCAGAGAGAACCTGCTGGTGTATCAGTACAGTACTGTCCCCAGGCACAGTGTCTACCGTAGAGAGAACCTGCTGGTGTATCAGTACAGTACTGTCCCCAGGCACAGTGTCTACTGCAGAGAGAACCTGCTGGTGTATCAGTACAGTACTGTCCCCAGACACAGTGTCTACCGCAGAGAGAACCTGCTGGTGTATCAGTACAGTACTGTCCCCAGGCACAGTGTCTACTGCAGAGAGAACCTGCTGGTGTATCAGTACAGTACTGTCCCCAGACACAGTGTCTACCGCAGAGAGAACCTGCTGGTGTATCAGTACAGTACTGTCCCCAGACACAGTGTCTACCGCAGAGAGAACCTGCTGGTGTATCAGTACAGTACTGTCCCCAGGCACAGTGTCTACCGCAGAGAGAACCTGCTGGTGTATCAGTACAGTACTGTCCCCAGGCACAGTGTCTACTGCAGAGAGAACCTGCTGGTGTATCAGTACAGTACTGTCCCCAGACACAGTGTCTACTGCAGAGAGAACCTGCTGGTGTATCAGTACAGTACTGTCCCCAGGCACAGTGTCTACTGTAGAGAGAACCTGCTGGTGTATCAGTACAGTACTGTCCCCAGACACAGTGTCTACCGTAGAGAGAACCTGCTGGTGTATCAGTACAGTACTGTCCCCAGACACAGTGTCTACCGTAGAGAGAACCTGCTGGTGTATCAGTACAGTACTGTCCCCAGGCACAGTGTCTACCGTAGAGAGAACCTGCTGGTGTATCAGTACAGTACTGTCCCCAGACACAGTGTCTACTGCAGAGAGAACCTGCTGGTGTATCAGTACAGTACTGTCCCCAGGCACAGTGTCTACCGCAGAGAGAACCTGCTGGTGTATCAGTACAGTACTGTCCCCAGGCACAGTGTCTACTGCAGAGAGAACCTGCTGGTGTATCAGTATAGTACTGTCCCCAGACACAGTGTCTACCGCAGAGAGAACCTGCTGGTGTATCAGTACAGTACTGTCCCCAGGCACAGTGTCTACTGCAGAGAGAACCTGCTGGTGTATCAGTACAGTACTGTCCCCAGGCACAGTGTCTACCGTAGAGAGAACCTGCTGGTGTATCAGTACAGTACTGTCCCCAGGCACAGTGTCTACCGTAGAGAGAACCTGCTGGTGTATCAGTACAGTACTGTCCCCAGACACAGTGTCTACTGCAGAGAGAACCTGCTGGTGTATCAGTACAGTACTGTCCCCAGGCACAGTGTCTACTGCAGAGAGAACCTGCTGGTGTATCAGTACAGTACTGTCCCCAGACACAGTGTCTACTGCAGAGAGAACCTGCTGGTGTATCAGTATAGTACTGTCCCCAGGCACAGTGTCTACCGCAGAGAGAACCTGCTGGTGTATCAGTACAGTACTGTCCCCAGACACAGTGTCTACTGCAGAGAGAACCTGCTGGTGTATCAGTACAGTACTGTCCCCAGGCACAGTGTCTACTGCAGAGAGAACCTGCTGGTGTATCAGTACAGTACTGTCCCCAGACACAGTGTCTACTGCAGAGAGAACCTGCTGGTGTATCAGTACAGTACTGTCCCCAGACACAGTGTCTACTGCAGAGAGAACCTGCTGGTGTATCAGTACAGTACTGTCCCCAGACACAGTGTCTACTGTAGAGAGAACCTGCTGGTGTATCAGTACAGTACTGTCCCCAGGCACAGTGTCTACCGCAGAGAGAACCTGCTGGTGTATCAGTACAGTACTGTCCCCAGACACAGTGTCTACTGCAGAGAGAACCTGCTGGTGTATCAGTACAGTACTGTCCCCAGACACAGTGTCTACCGCAGAGAGAACCTGCATGTGTATCAGTATAGTACTGTCCCCAGACACAGTGTCTACTGCAGAGAGAACCTGCTGGTGTATCAGTACAGTACTGTCCCCAGACACAGTGTCTACTGCAGAAAGAACCTGCTGGTGTATCAGTACAGTACTGTCCCCAGACACAGTGTCTACTGCAGAGAGAACCTGCTGGTGTATCAGTACAGTACTGTCCCCAGACACAGTGTCTACTGCAGAGAGAACCTGCTGGTGTATCAGTACAGTACTGTCCCCAGACACAGTGTCTACTGCAGAGAGAACCTGCTGGTGTATCAGTACAGTACTGTCCCCAGACACAGTGTCTACTGCAGAGAGAACCTGCTGGTGTATCAGTATAGTACTGTCCCCAGACACAGTGTCTACTGCAGAGAGAACCTGCTGGTGTATCAGTACAGTACTGTCCCCAGACACAGTGTCTACTGCAGAGAGAACCTGCTGGTGTATCAGTACAGTACTGTCCCCAGGCACAGTGTCTACCGTAGAGAGAACCTGCTGGTGTATCAGTACAGTACTGTCCCCAGGCACAGTGTCTACCGCAGAGAGAACCTGCTGGTGTATCAGTACAGTACTGTCCCCAGACACAGTGTCTACTGCAGAGAGAACCTGCTGGTGTATCAGTATAGTACTGTCCCCAGACACAGTGTCTACCGCAGAGAGAACCTGCTGGTGTATCAGTACAGTACTGTCCCCAGGCACAGTGTCTACTGCAGAGAGAACCTGCTGGTGTATCAGTACAGTACTGTCCCCAGGCACAGTGTCTACCGTAGAGAGAACCTGCTGGTGTATCAGTACAGTACTGTCCCCAGGCACAGTGTCTACCGTAGAGAGAACCTGCTGGTGTATCAGTACAGTACTGTCCCCAGACACAGTGTCTACTGCAGAGAGAACCTGCTGGTGTATCAGTACAGTACTGTCCCCAGGCACAGTGTCTACTGCAGAGAGAACCTGCTGGTGTATCAGTACAGTACTGTCCCCAGACACAGTGTCTACTGCAGAGAGAACCTGCTGGTGTATCAGTATAGTACTGTCCCCAGGCACAGTGTCTACCGCAGAGAGAACCTGCTGGTGTATCAGTACAGTACTGTCCCCAGACACAGTGTCTACTGCAGAGAGAACCTGCTGGTGTATCAGTACAGTACTGTCCCCAGGCACAGTGTCTACTGCAGAGAGAACCTGCTGGTGTATCAGTACAGTACTGTCCCCAGACACAGTGTCTACTGCAGAGAGAACCTGCTGGTGTATCAGTACAGTACTGTCCCCAGACACAGTGTCTACTGCAGAGAGAACCTGCTGGTGTATCAGTACAGTACTGTCCCCAGACACAGTGTCTACTGTAGAGAGAACCTGCTGGTGTATCAGTACAGTACTGTCCCCAGGCACAGTGTCTACCGCAGAGAGAACCTGCTGGTGTATCAGTACAGTACTGTCCCCAGACACAGTGTCTACTGCAGAGAGAACCTGCTGGTGTATCAGTACAGTACTGTCCCCAGACACAGTGTCTACCGCAGAGAGAACCTGCTGGTGTATCAGTATAGTACTGTCCCCAGACACAGTGTCTACTGCAGAGAGAACCTGCTGGTGTATCAGTACAGTACTGTCCCCAGACACAGTGTCTACTGAAGAGAGAACCTGCTGGTGTATCAGTACAGTACTGTCCCCAGACACAGTGTCTACTGCAGAGAGAACCTGCTGGTGTATCAGTACAGTACTGTCCCCAGACACAGTGTCTACTGCAGAGAGAACCTGCTGGTGTATCAGTACAGTACTGTCCCCAGACACAGTGTCTACTGCAGAGAGAACCTGCTGGTGTATCAGTACAGTACTGTCCCCAGACACAGTGTCTACTGCAGAGAGAACCTGCTGGTGTATCAGTATAGTACTGTCCCCAGACACAGTGTCTACTGCAGAGAGAACCTGCTGGTGTATCAGTACAGTACTGTCCCCAGACACAGTGTCTACTGCAGAGAGAACCTGCTGGTGTATCAGTACAGTACTGTCCCCAGACACAGTGTCTACTGCAGAGAGAACCTGCTGGTGTATCAGTACAGTACTGTCCCCAGACACAGTGTCTACTGCAGAGAGAACCTGCTGGTGTATCAGTACAGTACTGTCCCCAGACACAGTGTCTACTGCAGAGAGAACCTGCTGGTGTATCAGTACAGTACTGTCCCCAGGCACAGTGTCTACCGTAGAGAGAACCTGCTGGTGTATCAGTACAGTACTGTCCCCAGGCACAGTGTCTACCGCAGAGAGAACCTGCTGGTGTATCAGTACAGTACTGTCCCCAGACACAGTGTCTACCGTAGAGAGAACCTGCTGGTGTATCAGTACAGTACTGTCCCCAGACACAGTGTCTACTGCAGAGAGAACCTGCTGGTGTATCAGTACAGTACTGTCCCCAGGCACAGTGTCTACTGCAGAGAGAACCTGCTGGTGTATCAGTACAGTACTGTCCCCAGACACAGTGTCTACTGCAGAGAGAACCTGCTGGTGTATCAGTACAGTACTGTCCCCAGGCACAGTGTCTACTGCAGAGAGAACCTGCTGGTGTATCAGTATAGTACTGTCCCCAGACACAGTGTCTACTGCAGAGAGAACCTGCTGGTGTATCAGTACAGTACTGTCCCCAGACACAGTGTCTACTGCAGAGAGAACCTGCTGGTGTATCAGTATAGTACTGTCCCCAGACACAGTGTCTACTGCAGAGAGAACCTGCTGGTGTATCAGTACAGTACTGTCCCCAGACACAGTGTCTACTGCAGAGAGAACCTGCTGGTGTATCAGTACAGTACTGTCCCCAGACACAGTGTCTACTGCAGAGAGAACCTGCTGGTGTATCAGTACAGTACTGTCCCCAGACACAGTGTCTACTGCAGAGAGAAGCTGCTGGTGTATCAGTACAGTACTGTCCCCAGACACAGTGTCTACTGCAGAGAGAACCTGCTGGTGTATCAGTACAGTACTGTCCCCAGACACAGTGTCTACTGCAGAGAGAACCTGCTGGTGTATCAGTACAGTACTGTCCCCAGACACAGTGTCTACTGCAGAGAGAACCTGCTGGTGTATCAGTACAGTACTGTCCCCAGGCACAGTGTCTACTGCAGAGAGAACCTGCTGGTGTATCAGTACAGTACTGTCCCCAGGCACAGTGTCTACTGCAGAGAGAACCTGCTGGTGTATCAGTACAGTACTGTCCCCAGACACAGTGTCTACTGCAGAGAGAACCTGCTGGTGTATCAGTACAGTACTGTCCCCAGACACAGTGTCTACTGCAGAGAGAACCTGCTGGTGTATCAGTACAGTACTGTCCCCAGGCACAGTGTCTACTGCAGAGAGAACCTGCTGGTGTATCAGTACAGTACTGTCCCCAGACACAGTGTCTACTGCAGAGAGAACCTGCTGGTGTATCAGTACAGTACTGTCCCCAGACACAGTGTCTACTGCAGAGAGAACCTGCTGGTGTATCAGTACAGTACTGTCCCCAGACACAGTGTCTACTGTAGAGAGAACCTGCTGGTGTATCAGTACAGTACTGTCCCCAGACACAGTGTCTACTGCAGAGAGAACCTGCTGGTGTATCAGTACAGTACTGTCCCCAGACACAGTGTCTACCGCAGAGAGAACCTGCTGGTGTATCAGTACAGTACTGTCCCCAGGCACAGTGTCTACTGCAGAGAGAACCTGCTGGTGTATCAGTACAGTACTGTCCCCAGACACAGTGTCTACTGCAGAGAGAACCTGCTGGTGTATCAGTACAGTACTGTCCCCAGGCACAGTGTCTACTGCAGAGAGAACCTGCTGGTGTATCAGTACAGTACTGTCCCCAGACACAGTGTCTACTGCAGAGAGAACCTGCTGGTGTATCAGTATAGTACTGTCCCCAGGCACAGTGTCTACCGCAGAGAGAACCTGCTGGTGTATCAGTACAGTACTGTCCCCAGACACAGTGTCTACTGCAGAGAGAACCTGCTGGTGTATCAGTACAGTACTGTCCCCAGACACAGTGTCTACTGCAGAGAGAACCTGCTGGTGTATCAGTACAGTACTGTCCCCAGGCACAGTGTCTACTGCAGAGAGAACCTGCTGGTGTATCAGTACAGTACTGTCCCCAGACACAGTGTCTACTGCAGAGAGAACCTGCTGGTGTATCAGTACAGTACTGTCCCCAGACACAGTGTCTACTGCAGAGAGAACCTGCTGGTGTATCAGTATAGTACTGTCCCCAGACACAGTGTCTACTGCAGAGAGAACCTGCTGGTGTATCAGTACAGTACTGTCCCCAGGCACAGTGTCTACCGCAGAGAGAACCTGCTGGTGTATCAGTACAGTACTGTCCCCAGGCACAGTGTCTACTGCAGAGAGAACCTGCTGGTGTATCAGTATAGTACTGTCCCCAGACACAGTGTCTACTGCAGAGAGAACCTGCTGGTGTATCAGTACAGTACTGTCCCCAGACACAGTGTCTACTGCAGAGAGAACCTGCTGGTGTATCAGTACAGTACTGTCCCCAGACACAGTGTCTACTGCAGAGAGAACCTGCTGGTGTATCAGTACAGTACTGTCCCCAGGCACAGTGTCTACTGCAGAGAGAACCTGCTGGTGTATCAGTACAGTACTGTCCCCAGACACAGTGTCTACTGCAGAGAGAACCTGCTGGTGTATCAGTACAGTACTGTGCTGACTGAGACTGTTTTATCTCCATGGTTGGTTGGATATCATTTCACCATCTAACATGATCAATACTGCTGGACATTCAGAAAGTCCCAAACCCAGTCCACATGACTCTGTGACCAATCACAACATGACAGGAATGCTTTCAGATCCCAGCCCTGCCCTGTGGAAAGAGCCTGTCAGCTGATCAAAGACATGTTAAAAACACTGTTTTACTGACTGGGTTTGATCTCGGGTCTTCAGCCTTCCACTAGATGAAGCTTCTAAGTCATCAGGTTATAGCAGCTAACAAACGTCTTCAGGCCTCAGGCTCACAGAAGCACATTGGTGGAGACACATTCCAGTCACCAGACTGGTAGATCCCAGCTTTAACAGCTGCCATGAAAAAGGTCAAACAGATGGTCTATCAGATGGCCAATTAGTCATCTTTACATCTCATTATGCAGCTCAATGATGATCAAGCTTATCCTGGTTTATCCTGGTTTATCCTGGTCCATTATAACCACCAGCAGACCTGAATACACAGACCTTTCAGAGGCACACACACAGCAGGCCAGTCTGGGTCTCATTCCATAGTGCTACAATGTTTAGTTAAGAACAAATTCTTATATTTCAATGACGGCCTAGGAACAGTGGGTTAACTGCCTTCGTTCAGGGGTAGAACAACAGATTTTTACCTTGTCACCTCGGGGATTCAATCTAGCAACCTTCGGTTACTGGCCCAACGCTCTAACCACTAGGCTACCTGCCGGTTCCTGGCCCAACGCTCTAACCACTAGGCTTCCTGCCGGTTACTGGCCCAACGCTCTAACCACTAGGCTTCCTGCCGGTTACTGGCCCAACGCTCTAACCACCAGGCTTCCTGCCGGTTACTGGCCCAACGCTCTAACCACTAGGCTACCTGCCGGTTACTGGCCCAACGCTCTAACCACTAGGCTACCTGCCGGTTACTGACCCAACGCTCTAACCACTAGGCTACCTGCCGGTTACTGACCCAACGCTCTAACCACTAG
>NC_042985.1:14182553-14307553 GCF_901001165.1 Salmo trutta
TTCACAAACCTGTTCTACTAACACACTGAAACCTCAGGACCAGAACATCCAATCAATCAGAATAAACCAAATTACAACACAGTCAAAACAAAACTACATTGCTTATTGGGAAACACAAGCACAAACACAAAGCAAAATGCAGTGCTATCTGGCCCTAAATCGACAGTACACTATGGCTAAATATTTGACCATGGTTACTGATCAAAACCTTAGAAAAACCTTGACAAAGTACAGGCTCAGTGAGCACAGCCTTGCCATTGAGAAGGGTAGACACAGGAAAACCTGGCTCCCTGTAGAGGAAAGGCTGTGCAACCACTGCACAACAGCAGAACCTGAGACGGAGCTGCATTTCCTGACAAAATGTCAAAAATATAAAACAATTAGAGAGTGTCATTTCCCCAAATTTGAAATCCTTATTCAAGGTTTTAAAGACCTCTCTGATGAGGATAGGCTACCCATCCTGTTGGGGGAGGACGCAGAGAGCTGTGGGTTGGCAGCGCACTACATTGCTGCCTGCCATAAGTTGAGGGACAGTGTCTGACAGACCAATAAACCTGCACATGTCCTCAACTGTATGATTATTGTTATTGTTGAATGTATGGTTATATTGACCGTTGGTTATTGTTGTTACTGTTGTCCCGTTGACAATTTTTGATTCTCATTTTTATTTATTTTTTATATTGTAAATATCCAAAGTAAGCTTTGGCAATATGTACATTGTTACGTCATGCCAATAAAGCGAATTGAATTGAATTGAATTGAGAGACAGAGAGAGAGAGAGACAGAGAGAGAGAGAGACAGAGACAGAGAGACAGAGATGGGATTGAGCCATATTTATAGACAGATCCCCAGGGTTACAGTAGAGGACAGATGAAGGGTACAACTCTACACAAAGCACACAAAAACCCAGACAGAGAGGAATCAGAGGGACCCTGTCTGCCACATGGTGCTAGTGGGGGTCAGCTAGACTGGTCAACTATACAGAGGAGGAGGAGAGGGATAAGGAGGAGGATGCAGGAAGAGAAGGAGATATAATCCCCTTTGTGACATCAGCCCTCATGACTCAGAGTAAGGGCGTTTCTCCTCACACACCCTCTGCTTGCCTGGCTTATGACCTGGAACAGCTGATCAGAGTGGGAGAGGAAGAGCTACAGAGATGTGTGTAAGAGAGGGTGAGAGGACAGAGGGTCCGCAGCAAGCAGCAGAGTGTGATGTAACCTTGCTTGAGGCTTTAGCTCAGTGGGCTACTGTAGAGCTAACATATCCCTGAGGCTTGCGTTCTATATGAGCCTGACAAACTGTTACACACTGCAGGCCTACTCCTGGAGATGTTTAGTACTTCAGTGCCTTCCTCAGGGGCCCAGAGCAACCAGTAAAAACACCAGCAACCTTCTGACCTGGGACTTGAACCTATAGGTCTAACCTATAGGCTAACTACCACCCCAGTGGTTAGTTGTATTACAGTAGTGTATACCTGTTTGGTAGCAGGGAAAGGCCAGTAGCGACTCAGGTCGGCCCATTAATCCAGGACTGACTAAGAGACTAAAGATCAACACTGGATTAACTCTGGATTTACCTCTAATCTAATTCTTACACAGAGAACTACACCACTCTCTCTCTCTCTCACACACACACACACACACACACACACACACACACACACACACACACACACACACACACACACACGCACACGCACACGCACACACACACACACACACACACCGTTATTGGTTAAACCAGTCCTTTCACAGCAGTGAATACTGAAAGGCTGAGAGACACTACTGGAACAGTGTACTAGAGGCTAGGAGCTAGTGAGACAGTCCCAGAAACTAGGGGAAGAGATTTAGGGGAGGAACTAGGATATTATATAGGAACAAAAGTCTAGGAGTTGGGAGGTAAGGCCTCAGGCGAGATAGTGAAAGGTTCAACTTCACTCAGTTGCAAGAGGTCATGTCAGTGGTCATGAAAGAAGCAGTGATGAGTGGGAGGAGAGAAGAGGAGGGGGAGAGAAGAGAGGACAGGAGGGGGGAAGAAGAGAGGAGGAGGAAGAGAGGACAGGAGGGGGGAAGAAGAGAGGAGGGGGGAAGAGAGGACAGGAGGAGGAAGAGAGGACAGGAGGGGGGAAGAGAGGAGGGGGGGAAGAGAGGAGGGGGGGAAGAGGAGAGGAGGGGGGGAAGAGAGGACAGGAGGAGGAAGAGAGGACAGGAGGAGGAAGAGGACAGGAGGGGGGAAGAGGACAGGAGGGGGGAAGAGGACAGGAGGGGGGAAGAGGACAGGAGGGGGGGAAGACGAGAGAGGGGGGAAGAGGAGAGGACAGGAGGAGGAAGAGAGGAGAGGAGGGGGGAAGAGGAGAGGAGGAAGAGAGGAGAGGACAGGGGGGAAGAGGACAGGAGGGGGGAAGAGGACAGGAGGGGGGAAGAGGGCAGGAGGGGGGAAGAGAGGAGGGGGGAAGAGGAGTGGACAGGAGGAGAAAGAGAGGACAGGAGGGGGGAAGAGGACAGGAGGGGGGAAGAGGACAGGAGGGGGGAAGAGGAGAGGAGGGGGGAAGAGGAGAGGAGGGGGGAAGAGAGGAGAGGGGGGAAGAGGAGTGGACAGGAGGAGGAAGAGAGGACAGGAGGGGTGAAGAGGAGAGGAGGAAGAGAGGAGAGGACAGGGGGGAAGAGGAGAGGACAGGCGGCGGACAGGAGGGGGGAAGAGAGGACAGGAGGGGGGAAGGGGACAGGAGGGGGGAAGAGAGGAGAGGGGGGAAGAGGAGAGGAGAGGACAGGAGGAGGAAGAGAGGACTGGAGGGGGGGAAGAGGGGAGGAGGAAGAGAGGAGAGGACAGGAGGGGGGAAGAGAGGACAGGACGGGGGAAAGAGAGGACAGGAGGGGGAAAGAGAGGACAGGAGGGGGAAAGAGAGGACAGGAGGGGGAAAGAGAGGACAGGAGGGGGAAAGAGAGGACAGGAGGGGAAAGAGAGGACAGGAGGGGGAAGAGGACAGGAGAAGGGAAGAGGACAGGAGGGGGAAAGAGGACAGGAGGGGGAAGAGAGGACAGGAGGGGGAAGAGAGGACAGGAGGGGGAAGAGAGGACAGGAGGGGGAAAGAGAGGACAGGAGGGGAAAGAGAGGACAGGAGGGGGAAAGAGAGGACAGGAGGGGGAAAGAGAGGACAGGAGGGGAAAGAGAGGACAGGAGGGGAAAGAGAGGACAGGAGGGGAAGAGGACAGGAGAAGGGAAGAGGACAGGAGGGGGAAAGAGGGGGGAAGAGAGGACAGGAGGGGGGAAGAGAGGACAGGAGGGGGAAGAGAGGACAGGAGGGGGAAGAGGACAGGAGGGGGAAAGAGGACGGGAGGGGGGAAGTAACAGCAGAAGTGTTAATACATTTGTTCACAGCCAACAGGATTATTAGAAACAGATTAACCCTGTAAGAATGAGCTTTCACTTCATCAGTCAGATCTCTCCCTCTCTTTCACCTCCTCTCCTTCTCCCCTCTTGTTCACTCTTCCTCTGTCCTTCATTCCTTTATTTCTCCTGATCTGACAAAGCAGGACAGGTCAGACATCCACCATGTAGTTTTCACAACTCAGCATTACAGATCACTGACTGTGACTGCAGATGGAGGAGAGGAGGAGGATGAGGAGAGGAGGAGGATGAGGAGAGGAGGAGGATGAGGAGAGGAGGAGGAGAGTTGAAGTGCAGCCGGTCCTCACCCTGCAGGCCTGGTGTCTTCACTGCTGCTGAGGGGGAGGATGGAAGACTGAAGGTCTGTAGAGCAGCAGTAAATACAGCCTACACCCCTTTGCCAGGCCGCTCTCTGCTAAAATGGCCCTACGAGCCAAACCAATTATAATTAAGCCATAAGGCATGAGGAGTTGTGGTATATGGCCAATATACTGCGGCTCAGGACTGTTCTTAAGCACGACGCAACGCAGAATGCCTGGATACAGCCCTTAGCCGTGGTATATTGGCCATATACCACAAACACCCGAGGCCTTATTGTTATTATAAACTGGTTACCAACGTAATTAGAGCAGGGGAAAAAATGGTTTTGTCATACCCGTGGTATACGGTCTGATATACCACAGTTGTCAGCCAATCAGCATTCAGGGCTCGAACCACCCACTTCATAATGTTCTTCAATGTCTTCATTCTTCAACAGAATGCGTTTCTGCTCGATTAAACGATAATTTCTTCATCCTGAATGAAGCCCTGCCCTCTGTGTGTGTGTGTGTGTGTGTGTGTGTGTGTGTGTGTGTGTGTGTAATTAGTCTAGTCAACACTGTGTGAGCAGTAGAACTAATCTCGCGGTGACTGCGGCCCCCTCATCACATGACCCGGTTCATCACATGACCCGGTTCATCACATGACCCGGTTCATCACATGACAGAGCCTCATGTGAGAAGCTGCTGCTTTTCTGTTTAACCACAGAGTTTCTAAAACTTCTTTAGTTTAACGCTCCCCAGTACACACCTCAGCAGAGATACAGGAGGAAGAGGAGGAGAGGAGGGAGAGGAAGAGAGGGGAGGAGAGGGGCAGATGTAGGAATCTTGGAGAAAACCGATCTCGATGAAAATCCATGATTTCCTGGGAAACACTACCTTGAGCGCTCGTTCGCCCTCTTTCCCTCCCCATCCCATTACCACCCTCCCTCGCTCTCTCCATCCCCCCGGCCTCTCTCCATCCCCCCGGCCTCTCTCCATCCCCCCGGCCTCTCTCCATCCCCCCGGCCTCTCTCCATCCCCCCGGTCTCTCTCCATCCCCCCGGTCTCTCTCCTCTCCATACCAACAGTGTAACCCCATTTCAGAGTGTCTTACAGTAACTTGTCTGTCTAATCCCATGAGTTACCATGCAGACATTTAGCAAACAGGAGTACAGTATGATAGTACAGTAGCCCCGACTACGACAGTACAGTAGCTCCGACAGCACAGTAGCTCCGACTACGACAGCACAGTAGCTCCGACTACGACAGCACAGTAGCTCCGACTACGACAGCACAGTAGCTCCGACAGACAGTAGCTCTGACTACGACAGCACAGTAGCCCCGACTACGGCAGTACAGTAGCCCCGACTACGGCAGTACAGTAGCCCCGACTACGACAGCACAGTAGCTCCGACTACGACAGTACAGCAGCCCCGACTACAACAGCACAGCAGCCCCGACTACGACAGTACAGTAGCTCTGACTACGACAGTACAGTAGCCCCGACTACGACAGTACAGTAGCTCTGACTACGACAGTACAGTAGCTCTGACTACGACAGTACAGTAGCCCCGACTACGACAGTACAGTAGCTCTGACTACGACAGTACAGCAGCCCCGACTACGACAGTACAGCAGCCCCGACTACGACAGTACAGCAGCCCCGACTACGACAGTACAGTAGCCCCGACTACGACAGCACAGCAGCCCCGACTACGACAGCACAGTAGCCCCGACTTCCCATTGTATAATAGCGTATAACGGGGTATGACAGAAGGAAGGTATGTAGGTATGATCATTTAGATCGTGCTCCTAACTGTGTGAAACAGTCTTCCTGTTGGGCAGCCCTCTGTTGTTCCTGTGTTGGCTGAAGTACCAAGGACTACTGGAACACTCACGGTGGTAGCATCCCAAATGGCACCCTATTCCTTATAAAGTACACTACTTTTGACCAGAGTCCTTTGGGTGCCATACAGGGTTCCATTTAGGATGCAGTCTTCAACAGACAAACAACCCTTCCTGGTACAGGAGAAACAGGGGAGTTTGGCTAGTTAGGACACCAGATCAGTGCAGACCAGGGTGTGTCTGACCTCCATGTTGTCTCCAACTCACACAGCTACTGGACAGGCCACGCTCTCACACACAGGCCTGAAACGTTCTACTACAACACAATAGAGAAATAAAACAACCAAAGCCAAGCCAAGTGAAAGGAAGTGAACTTACTTTGACAAACATATAATCCAACTCCTGATTCTCGTTCATCTTCACGCCTCAGCAGATCCCAGAGCCTTATCTTAAACTCTGCCCCCTCCTCTTCACCTCCCGGCCCCACACACACACACACACACACACCTTGCAACACACTCCCTACTACACACCTGGCCAGCGGAGGGAGGTGAATGGATTAGAGTGATGGTTATAGCGTTGCAGACAGATGAAATATTCCCATTGTGTCTGACAGCGATCAGGACTCGGTCTCTCTCCCTCTGCCTTCTACTTTGCTCTGGTCCAACCCTGTCATTGGACGACCCAGATTTCAGTCAAACAGCCCAGCTCCCGCCCTCCCAGCCCAGACTACCACCCCTCAGTCACATGAGAACGGAGGCAGACAAAAACTCGCTCAAACACACACACAAGCTGGGACGAAGAACCAAAAATGATCCACACCGACCAAACCAACCACTTATCGTGGACATTTGGCTGATATTGTTCATCATGATAAATAACCTATAGCACCCTACTAGAGAAGTGTGAAGTTCGAAATTAAATACATTTGCTAATAGTAGTTAAGGGGAATATTTTTTTTAATAACTGTGGTGCACATAATGTTATAAACTTATCGTTCTGGTGATAATTCAGTCAATTTATCGTGATATGGATTTTGGTCCATATCGCCCAGCTCTACACACACACACTCCTTCTCTCCCTCACACACACAGGAGCAAACACACTCAAGCTAACTAAAGCTACAGGAGTCTCCTCAACCACAATACTACCTAAGTCTTTGACCCCTTACTAAGTCTTTGACCCCTTACTACTACTCCAAACACTGTGCCCAGAAAGTTACACACACACTACAGAACAAGGCATGTTTACCTGTCTGTGTGTGCGTGTGCGTGTGTGTGTGTGTGTGTGTATTTGTGTGTGTATGTGTGTGTGTTGTGTGTATTTGTGTGTTTGTGTATTTGTGTGTGTGTGTGTGTGTGTGTGGTGTGTGTGTGTGTGTGTGTGTGTGTGTGTGTGTGTGTGTGTGTGTGTGTGTGTGTGTGTGTGTGTGTGTAGCAGCAGGATGTCATGTAGATAGCACTGTGGACACGACTTCTCCGCTCAATTACCATAACAGAGTTACCGTGGTAATCTAATGCACATGTCCCGTATCAGCGTCCGAGGAAAACACACAGACACACAATTATGAAATGGTCCAGCAGTTTGTCTTACTAGCTGACTGATCAGTAGCATGAGGAAAGTGTGTTTACTAGCCGACTGATCAGTAGCATGAGGAAAGTGTGTTTACTAGCCGACTGATCAGTAGCATGAGGAAACCGACTGATCCAGTAGCATGAGGAAAGTGTGTTTACTAGCCGACTGATCAGTAGCATGAGGAAAGTGTGTTTACTAGCCGACTGATCAGTAGCATGAGGAAAGTGTGTTTACTAGCCGACTGATCAGTAGCATGAGGAAAGTGTGTTTACTAGCCGACTGATCAGTAGCATGAGGAAAGTGTGTTTACTAGCTGACTGATCAGTAGCATGAGGAAAGTGTGTTTAGCTTTGAGCCGAGAGATGCTGTATTCTTCTCTGAGCTCTCCCTAATGCCCTTTAGGCTAGACCTGACTGAGTACTGGAGCCTGATGACCAGACACACTCTGTTCACCAACCCGTGACAGCTGACGTTCATTCCAACAGAGACACGTCACGCTGTAAGCTAGACCTAAACTTAACCCTTTGAGTTGTGGGTTTGGTGCTGGCAACAGCAGAATTATACTTATTGGTACTGGCAACAGCTGTCCCAATTACTGAGCTATGCATTTCTTCATTGTACCTTTACCTGCCTTCTTTTTCCTCTCTCCCTCCTTCCGCTTCCCTCTAGAATATTGGGTCCTCTGACTCTCCCACGGCCGGAGCAGACAGGAGACAAACCTAGTTTACAATACCACCCTGTGTGTGTGTGTGTGTGTGTGTGTGTGTGTGTGTGTGTGTGTGTGTGTGCAGTGTTTTCCATTCGCGCCAGCAGTCGGCTAACCCGACGATTACAGACTCATTTTCAGCCGGCTACTTTTTCACTTCATATTATTAACGAGGCTCCTTTTCATTTAAAAGTTTCACTTTGCTAGCCTGATGTGCCTGTCAGTCACAAAGCGAATGATGACAAGGAAACGCAGTCTGCGGTCTGTCCCACAGCCTGCCGGTACAATGTCTGCGCTGTGGTTGGTTGCAGTCAGATTTCTTTACATGGAGGAGGGAGGAAGCATGACGCTAGTGAATTCTCACGGCCCATGTAATGTACATGGTAACGATACCAGACAGTGATGCTAAAGAGAGTAACTCTCGTCAGTCAGTGTAACATACCGAATCGCATCGGTGAGAGAGCCGTTCATTTGGCTCCCTAATTTGTACAGTGGCTTCGGACAGTATTCACACCCCTTGACTTTTCCCACATTTGTTTGTGTTACAGCCTCAATTTAAAATGTATTAAGTTTAGATGTTTTGCACTGGCCTACACACAGTGCCCCATAATGTCAAAGTGGAGTATTTTTGGGGGACATTTTTACTAATTAATTAAAAATGAAACAGCTGTCAATAAGTATTCAACCACGTTATGGCTAGCCTATATAAAAGTTCAGGACAAAAAAAAAAAGTGCTTAACTTGTCACATAATAAGTTGCATGACTCACTCTGTGCAATAAGTGTTTATCATGATTTTTGAATGACTACCTCATTTCTGTACCCCACATATAGATAATTGTATAAGGTCCCTCAGTTGAGCAGTGAATTTAAAAACGCAGATTCAACCACAAAGACCAGGGAGGTTTTCCAATGCCTCACAAAGAAGGGCACCTATTGGTACAGTTGAAGTCGGAAGTTTTCCTTTACCTTAGTCAAATACATTTAAACTCAGTTTTTCACAATCCCGACATTTAATCCTAGTAAAAATTCCCTGTCTTAGTTCAGTTAGGATCTGCACTTTATTTTAAGAATGTGAAATGTCAGAATAATAGTAGAGAGAATTATTTATTTATTTCATCGCATTCCCAGTGGGTCAGAAGTTTACATACTCAATTAGTAGTTGGTAGCATTGCCTTTAAATTGTTTAACTTGGGTCAAACGTTTTGGGTAGCCTTCCACAAGCTTCCCACAATAAGTTGGGTGAATTTTGGACCATTCCTCCTTACAGAGCTGGTGTAACTGAGTCAGGTTTGTAGGCCTCCTTGCTCGCACACACTTTTTCAGTTATGCCCACAAATGTTCTATAGGATTAAGGTCAGGGCTTTGAGATGGCCACTCCAACACCTTGACTTTGTTGTCCTTAAGCCATTTTGCCACAACTTTGGAAGTATGCTTGGGATCATTACATTTTACATTTTAGTCATTTAGCAGACGCTCTTATCCAGAGCGACTTACAAATTAATGTATGAATGCATACATTTTTTTTGTACTGGCCCCCCGTGGGAATCGAACCCACAACCCTGGCGTTGCAAACACCATGCTCTACCAACTGAGCCACAAGGAAGGCCGTTTGGAAGACCCATTTGCAACCAAGCTTTAACTTCCTGACTGATGTCTTGAGATGTTGCTTCAATATATCCACATAATTGTCCTCCTCATGATGCCATCTATTTTGTGAAGTGCACCAGTCCCTCCTGCAGCAAAGCACCCCCACAACATGATGCTGCTTCCCCGTGCTTCACAGTTGGGATGGTGTTCTTCGGCTTGCAAGCCTCCCCCTTTTTCCTCCAAACATAATGATGGTCATTATGGCCAAACAGTTCTATTTTTGTTTCATCAGACCAGAGGACATTTCTCCAAAATGTATGATCTTTGTCCCCATGTGCAGTTGCAAACCGTAGTCTGGCTTTTTTATGGCGGTTTTGGAGCAGTGGCTTCTTCCTTGCTGAGCGGCCTTTCAGGTTGTGTCGATATAGGACTCGTTTTACTGTGGATATAGATACTTTTGTACCCATTTCCTCCAGCATCTTCACAAAGTCCTTTGCTGTTGTTCTGGGATTGATTTATACTTTTCGCACCAAAGTACATTAATCTCTAGGAGACAAAACACGTCTCCTTCCTGAGCGGTATGACGGCTGCATGGTCCCATGGTGTTTATACTTGCGTACTATTGTTTGTACAGATGAACGTGATACCTTCATGTAACCGGTGTGAAACGGCTAGCTAGTTAGCGGGGTGCGCGCTAATAGCAAAAACATTTTTACTAATTAATTAAAAATGAAACAGCTGTCAATAAGTATTCAACCACGTTATGGCTAGCCTATATAAAAGTTCAGGACAAAAAAAAAAAGTGCTTAACTTGTCACATAATAAGTTGCATGACTCACTCTGTGCAATAAGTGTTTATCATGATTTTTGAATGACTACCTCATTTCTGTACCCCACATATACAATTATCTATAAGGTCCCTCAGTTGAGCAGTGAATTTAAAATCGCAGATTCAACCACAAAGACCAGGGAGGTTTTCCAATGCCTCACTAAAGTAATACTGAAAATAAAGCTATTCACTTTTTGTCCTGAATACAAAGTGTTATGTTTGGGGCAAATCCAATACAACACATTACTGAGTACCACTCTCCATATTTTCTTGCACGGTCTTGGCTACATCATGTTATGGGTATACATGTAATTGTTAAGGACTGGGAACTTTTTCAGAATAAAAAATAAACGTAAATGGAGCTAAGCACAGGAAAAATCCTAAAGGAAAACCTGATTCAGTCTGCTTTCCACCAGACACTGGGAGATGAATTCACCTTTCAGCAGGACAATAACCTAAAACACAAGGCCAAATATACACTGGAGTTGCTTAGAAGACAGTGAATGTTCCTGAGTGGTCGAATTACAGTTTTAACATAAATCTACTTGAAAATCTACGGCAAGACCTGAAAATGGTTGTCTAGCATTGATCAACAACCAATTTCACAGAACTTGAAGAATTTTGGAAAGAATAATGTGCAAATGTTTCACAATCCAGGTGTGGAAAGCTCTTAGAGATTTACCCAGAAAGACTCAGATGCAATCGCTGCCAAAGGTGCTTCAACAAAGTATTGACGCAGGGGTGTGAATACTTATGTAAATTAGATATTTCTACATTTCATTTTCAATAAATTAGCAAAAATGTCAACAACAAAAAATCTGTTTTTACTTTGTCATTATGGGGTGTTATGTGTAGATGGGTGAGAGAAATAAATCTGTTTAATCCATTTTGAATTCAGGCTGTAACACAAACTATTGTGGAATAAGTCTAGGGGTATGAATACTTTCTGAAGGCACTGTATAGGCTACTGTAGGCCTAAGCTGTTTGATTATCTTCAGATAAATTATGAAAACATTCAATGAAGATGGTGAATCACTGCAGGAACAATAGGTAGTGGAGAGCCTCATTCTGATCCACAAATGATCATTAGGGCCCTCATGGAATCCAGGCATTAAAACAGAATTCAACAATATTAAAAAATGTATTGACCTTAGTAGGGAATCAACTAAATAAATATTACATTCATAATTTGCCCAAGTTTATATTAAGACATGAACAGAAGGCATCAGTGATTCCTATTTCCTGTAACTTTCTGAAGAGGCAAAGAGAATGCTCCTGTCTGAGTGTGTGGCGCGCGCATCTACCACTTTGTATAGCCTTTAGTGATGCTGTTAATGAGAACAGTCTTCTGGTAGATGGAAAGGCTTTCCCAAAAACCTTCTCAATTAAATGTTAACTACAAAGTAGCCTATGCTTACCTGGCAGAATGATACAAATAATCATGTTATCAATCCAGTGGGTATTTGTTTGGCAAACTCCCATTACACGTACTGCTAAGCAGCCTCTTCCTAGGTGTGCACTTTAATTAAAGGGAACTACACCCAAAAATCTACATTTCTCTCTACACAATATCACAACAAATGTTTCCAATCTGGGAGGTAAAGTCGATAAAGTATTTCATAATTTCGCTGTGCATTTCGGATGGAATCATGGTATTAGAAGGTACGAGAGGCCACCAGAAGAGAGCTCCTTAGGAAGAAAAAAAAAGAGAAAAAAAGAGCTTAGGCAAAAAATATAAAGAATTGAACCCTTGGGGGCAAGCACCCCCGAACCAGGGGCACCTGGCTGGCTACCGTTTTATTTGGCTGGCTAATCTATGTACTTGTGGGAAACACTGTTGTGTGTGTGTTGCGTATGCAGCGGAGGATCTTCTGAACGAACCGTTTATTGGTTAGAGACACAAAAAGAAGAGTGTTCCCTAGACCTCTGTACGTACAAATAAAAGCACACACACCCTCAGGGAAAACCTCTGATTTGACACACCCTTCCACACTTAGACTAAAAGGCATTAGCAATGCACACAGACATTTCACTTTTTATGGAAAGACTTAGGATGCATTCACTGCTGCACAACTCAAGTATGGATAGTCATGTCTGCAGACAGATGGAAATACACTGCCGGTCTGTCTAACACAATCTTTCTATATGTTTCTAATATATCCACACACTCCTTCTTCTGGTGTGTGGATGGATGTGATAGTAGTAACCCTGAGGACTTGGACACTTCAGGGTATCAGTCATTCACACCACACCAACACACACCACCCTCTGTTCATTCTGAATACAGCAGCTGGCCTAGTGGGGGGGGATGGGCAACTCATCTCTCTTTCTCACACACCCAGACTCTCTGCCCTCATCTGAGTTATCCTCCTCACATTGTTGCTCAAATACAATAACATCAACAACAAATAAGTATTATTTTCTTTGTTGGGTAGGGTCTTGTTATTCTAGGCTTTTGTCATTAATTTCTTTATTATAATTATACTAAACTCAAATTGCATCCCTCTATCTGAGCTGTTTTGATCAGGCAGTGATACGTCTTTATCTCTCAGCTCTCACCATTCCCCTGGCCTAGCTGTCTCGCGCTTGGGCCACGTTGTGTTTCACTATATTGGATCACTCCAATACATTGGTATCACTCCGCGGTGGAGGGATACATCCTTGGTGAGGATTTACAGAGTTACTCCCGTTTACACCTGTGTCACGGCTGGGGTCCGCCCCTACATATAGACCCCATGGCCGCCACACACGTTCTCTTTCATTTTCTCGGCGGACGTTCGTATGGTTTGAGGTACAAACTTTCTGAAGTTCGCTTGGTAAGTGTAATATCTTGCGTGGAAGTATACTCACTGGCTGTTTGCAGCCTGGAGCAGCTGGCCACATGGCCAGCCCCTAGAGTGTTCCACCCGCTCCACCCGCTCCACCCGCTGCGTGAGGTTGATCTGCATCTTCCGCCCGTGGTTTGTCGTGCTTGTGTTTCGTTAGCGTCACACTATGACTCTGTGTGCCTCCATTAATATATTGGTGGCTCTTGCTGCCACAAACTGTATTTACCTTACACAACTTGCTGACTGGCTTGTTTTGTGTGTGTTGTGAATTGTTTTAACATGCTGTCCCCACGCTATAGGCGCAGGTTCTCTGCTAATTCCCCTACAGGGTTTTCTTGTTCTTTCTCCTGCAGAATGTAAGAGTATGGTGGTGGGCTGCCACTACGTTGAGACATTAACTGTGGAGTTCCTTAGCGGAGTTAGTCCATCACGTTTTCTGCTTGGATATTAAACCTGATAGGTAAAAATCACAGTTGGCGTAAAACAAAATCCTAAATCAAATCCATTACCTGGTTGTTGGTTTTATGTCTGCCTGTTTTTCCCCACAGGGCTCTTCCCCTGTGTTTGCAGAGGTACTGGGTAATTTATCCCTCACCGGGTTCCTATTCCTCCAAGCTGGTCACAACATGGCTCTCTCAGGGCGTCGGACCCCTGCTCCGTGGCCTTGTTGGCTTCCCTTTCTGACAGGTGTGATGGTGGCATCCCCCTGGGGATCCGCATACCTTGTGTATGCACTGCCTGAGTTTGAGCCATACTGGATGCCTGTTTTGTGTGGTGTTCTTAGAACGCCTGCACCTGCCGCGATTGGAGGCCATGCGCCAGTGGGTCGGCCAGGCTGGGGCTCAGGCTGGGGATGAGCTCCCTCCCTCAGCGAGCTGTTAGTCCCTCTACTGGGCCCAGTACCCCTCCAAGGAAGCGTGGCCAGAGCCACCGCAGGCAGAGCCCATCTCCTGCCAGTCCTGGATGGGGGCATGAGTCGGACCGCTAGGACCACCTTGAACAGAGGGCGCATGCCCTGCGTCAGGAGGTTGATAGCTTCAATGGCAATGACAGCTGTTCCCTGTTGGCCAGTGATAGGCTGTCCCTGGGGGACGATGCTGGCACTGTTCACCACGTGAGCGGGGCTACCAGGCTGAGAGGCCATCAGAAGCCGGCAGCGGGGCTTCATCACCCCCAGCGGCTCGAGAGGCCTACTCACTTGGGTAGCCACTGCACTGGACATCAACTGGTGGACAGTGAGGACTCTCCATCTGTCCCTATCTCTGCTGAGTTCCACGAGGCCTTGCAGGAGAGCTGGGCCTCTGCCAGGGCGGAACTCGCGACTGAAGGCGGGACTCCTCCCCCCCAGAGGTACAATGCAGGCCTACCTGCAGCAGCATGGCACGTAGGATGTAGGAGCTCCTCTGGGAAGTGATGGGAGGTGTCTCGGCTGCTTTCCCTGCTCCAGAGGGATGTGGCTCGCACCAACGGACGGGCCATGGTGCAGGTGGTTACCTTCTGGCACCATATCTGGCTGGCCCAATCCCGTCTGCCAGCTGCTCTCCAGAGCACATTTGCCCCTCACCTGATCACTAGAGGTCGACCGATTATGATTTTTCAACGCCAATACCGATTATTGGAGGACCCGAAAAGGCCGATACCGATTAATCGGCCAATTATTTTTTTTGGGTAATAATGACAATTACAACAATATTGAATGAACGCTTATTTTAACTTAATATAATACATCAATAAAATCAATTTAGCCTCAAATAAATAATGAAACATGTTCAATTTGGTTTAAATAATGCAAAAACAAAGTGTTGGAGAAGAAAGTAAAAGTGCAATATGTGCCATGTAAGAAAGCTAACGTTTAAGTGCCTTGCTCAGAACATGGGAACATATGAAAGCTGGTGGTTCCTTTTAACATGAGTCTTCAATATTCCCAGGTAAGAAGTTTTAGGTTGTAGTTATTATAGGACTATTTCTTTCTATACGATTTGTATTTCATATACCTTTGACTATTGGATGTTCTTATAGGCACTTTAGTATTGCCAGTGTAACAGTATAGCTTCTGTCCCTCTCCTCGCTCCTCCTGGGCTCGAACCAGGAACACATCGACAACAGCGTTACCCATGTAGAGCAAGGGCAACAACTACTCCAAGTCTCAGAGCGAGTGACATTTGAAACGCTATTAGCGCGCACCCGCTAACTAGCTAGCCATTTCACATTGGTTACACCAGCCTAATCTTTGGAGTTGACAGGCTTGAAGTCATAAACAGCGCAATGCATTGCGAAGAGCTGCTGGCAAAACGCACGAAAGTGCTGTTTGAATGAATGCTTACGAGCCTGCTGGTGCCTACCACCACTCAGTCAGACTGCTCTATCAAATCATAGACTTAATTATAATATAATAAACACACAGAAATACGAGCCTTAGGTCATTAATATGGTCGAAAACCCGGAAACTATCATCTCGAAAACAAAAGTTTTTTGTCTTTCAGTGAAATACGGAACCGTTCCGTATCTTATCTAACGGGTGGCATCCCTAAGTCTAAATATTCCTGTTACATTGCACAACCTTCAATGGTATGTAATAATTACGTAAAATTCTGGCAAATTAGTTAGCAACGAGCCAGGCAATGAACGCAAGAGCAGTGACACAATTTCATGTTAGCAGGCAATATTAACTACTTGTGTATTGGTTTTAAAGAAAGGCATTGATGTTTATGGTTAGGTACATTGGTGCAACGAGAGTGCTTTTTTCACAAATGCGCTTGTTAAATCATCACCCGTTTGTCGAAGTAGGCTGTGATTCGATGAGAAATTAACAGGCACCGCATCGATTATATGCAACGCAGGACACGTTAGATAAACTAGTAATATCATCAACCATGTGTAGTTAACTAGTGATTATGTTAAGATTGATAGTTTTTTATAAGATAAGTTTAATGCTAGCTAGCAACTTACCTTGGCTTCTTGCTGCCCTCGCTTAACAGGTAGTCAGCACTCGGTAGTCAGCACACATTGCACTCGTGGAGTGCAATGTAAGGCAGGTGGTTAGAGCGTTGGACTAGTAACCAGAAGGTTGCAAAAACGAATCCCCGAATCCCCCCTGAACAAGGCAGTTAACCCCCGTTAATAGGCCGTCATTGAAAATAAGAATGTGTTCTTAATCTGACTTGACTAGTTAAATAAAGGTGTCAACAAAAAAAAATTATATATATAAAAATCGGCGGCCAAAAATACCGATTACCGATTGTTATGAAAACTTGAAATCGGCCCTAATTAATCGGCCATTCCGATTAATCGGTCGACCTCTACCCCATCACCCCAGGGCTGACGATGGCCCAAGGGTTGATGACATTCTAGAGCAGACCGATAAGGTTCGTACGGACCGGGAGACCCTGAGACGGTTCATGCCGTCTCCTTAGGCCCCGGGTCCAAGGCAGACGGACCATGCCCACCCACCTGCACCCGGACGACGGTGGGGTCCTTCTCCTGACGCATTGCCTCATGCTAAGGGACGACAGCGGGAAGGGGCACAGCGTGAGGTGACACAACAGCCTGTTTTTCCCACACGGGTCTTCCCTGGTTTTTGCAGAGGTACTGGGTAATTTATCCTATTCCTCCAAGCGGGTCACAACATAAACTCTCCCAGGGCTTCGGACCCCTGCTCCGTGGCCTTGTTTGCTTGGCTGAGCTTATGGCTTCCCTTTGTGACAGGTGTGATGGTATCAACCGTTACCACCATAGGAACGTACCTGGGGGACCCATGCACCCGGGGCCCTTCTTTGGACACTGTGTTAACAAACCTCCAGACGAGCTTCAATGCCATACAACTCTCCTTCCGTGGCCTCCAACTGCTCTTAAATGCAAGTAAAACATAATGCATGCTCTTGAACCGATCGCTGCCCGCACCTGCTCGCCCGTCCAGCATCACTACTCTGGACGGTTCTGACTTAGAATATGTGGACAACTACAAATACCTAGGTGTCTGGTTAGACTGTAAACTCTCCTTCCAGACTCACATTAAGCATCTCCAATCCAAAATTAAATCTAGAATCAGCTTCCTATTTCGCAACAAAGCTTCCTTCACTCATGCTGCCAAACATACCCTCGTAAAACTGACTATCCTACCGATCCTTGACTTCGGCGATGTCATTTACAAAATAGCCTCCAACACTCTACTCAGCAAACTGGATGCAGTCTATCACAGTGCCATCCGTTTTGTCACCAAAACCCCATATACTACCCACCACTGTGACCTTTATGCTCTCATTGGCTGGCCCTCGCTTCATATTTGTTGCCAAACCCACTGGCTCCAGGTCATCTATAAGTCTTTGCTAGGTAAAGCCCCGCCTTATCTCAGCTCACTGGTCACTATAGCAGCACCCACCCGTAGCACACGCTCCAGCAGGTATATCTCACTGGTCACCCCTAAAGCCAATTCCTCCTTTGGCCACCTTTCCTTACAGTTCTCTGCTGCCAATAACTGGAACAAATTGCAAAAACCAATGAAGCATGAGACTCATATCTCCCTCACTAACTTTAAGCATCAGCTGTCAGAGCAGCTTACAGATCATTGCACCTGTACATAACCCATCTGTAAATAGCCCAGCCAACTACCTCATCCCCATATTATTTTTGTTGCTCCTTTGCACCCCAGTATCTCTACTTGCACATTCCTCATCTACACATCTATCACTCCAGTGTTGAACTGCTAAATTGTAATTATTTTGCCACTATGGCCTATTTACTGCCTTACCTCCCTAATCTTACTTCATTTGCACACACTGTATATAGACTTTTCTATTGTGTTATTGACTGTACGTTTGTTTATTCCATGTGTAACTGTGGTGTTTATGTCGCACTGCTTTGCTTTATCTTGGCCAGGTTGCAGTTGTAAATGAGAACTTGTTCTCAACTGGCCTACCTGGTTAAATAAAAGGTGAAATAAAATAAATTAAAAAAGAGGAGAGGCGGGCCCCGGCAGGTTACCTGACACAACCTTACCCGGCCTCGGACGCTTCTCCCGGTCTCAAAGGGCAAAGTGGGAGGAGTGTTTGGAGTCCCCATGGGTGTTGTCCTCAATGCTCGAGGGGTACTGACTCCAATTCCGGTGCCGGCCTCCATTCTTCAGGGGCCTTCGTGTCACCGCGGTGCCCGACCCTCTGAAGAAAACCCTGCGGCTGGAGATTTCCTCACTCCTGGACAAGAGTGTTGTCCGCAGGATTGAGACATCAGAACGACTAGGTGGGTTCTACTCCACTTATTTTGTGGTCCCAAAAAGAGACGGAGGGTTTTGACCGATTCTGGACTTCTGCAACCTCAATGGGTACTTGAAGGTACTGAGATTCCACATGAGGTCCCCAGCCCGCGTGTTGCAGGCCGTGTCCAGGGACCAGTGGTTTGTGACGCTGGACCTGATGGATGCGTACTTCCATGTTCCTGTTTACCCCGCTCATTGGCAGTACCTCTGATTTGCTTCTGAAGGGAGGGCTTACGAATTCATGGTTCTCCCCTTTGGCCTCTCCTTGGCACCCCACACTTTCACAAAGTGCATGGACGCTTTCCTGGCACTTCTCACATACCGAGGATTGTTGATCCTCAATTACCTGGACGATTGGCTGATTGTGACCCGACCAGGACCCAGGTCCTGTCAGACAGAGACGTGCTCCTGACCCACATCGGTAGGCTGGGCATTACTGTAAACGACAAGAGTCGTCTGACGCCCACCCAGAGGATGGCCTTCATTTGCATGGAACTGGACTCAGTCCTCATGAGAGCACGCCTGCCCACCAGAAGGGTTCAGGTGATCTTAACTTGCCTCGATTACTTTCGGCAGGGGCAGGTGGTATCCGCCCTAACCTGCCAACGCCTGTTGGGCTTCCTCGTTGTTGATTCCCCTGGGCCTGCTCCATCTCCGGCCTCTTCAACGGTGGTTCAACTCCCACCAGCTGCACCCAAAGCGTCACCGTCACCGCCAGCTGCGGGTGACCGCACAGTGCCTCAGGGTATTGTTGAGGTGGCGCTGTCACTCCTTTCTCTCAGATGGGGTGGAGATGCTAAGGATGTGCCGCCGGGAGATGGTTAGCACAGACGCCTCCCAGATTGGCTGGGGGGGGGGGGGGGGTGATCAAGGGCAGGTCAGCCAGTGGCTGTTGGCTACTACCTTGGAGCGGGGGTAGTCAATACACTACAGCTCCGAGCTGTACTGCTGGCCCTGCAGTCTTTCCTTCCACATCTGAAGGGAAGACATGTCCTGTTGAGAATGGACAACACCACAGTGGTGGCTTCCATCAACCATCAGGGTGAACTGAGGTCCCACCGCCTCCATAGTATGACACGGGATCTCCTTCTCTGGGCTCAGGGACGTCTAGCGTCTCTACGCGTAGCACACGTACCTGGCATCCTGAATGTGTCAGTGGATATGCTCTTGAAGGAGGGCCCGCCACCTTGGGACTGGAGCCTACATCCCCAGGTGGTGCAGCACCTGTGGGACAAGTTCGGGAGGGTGCAGGTGGACTTGTTTGCCTCTCTGGAGAATGCACACTGCCCCCTGTGGTACTCCATGTCAGAGCCACCAGGGCCTCTGGGCTTGAATGCTCTGGCTCACGATTGGCCAGGGCTGGAGCTTATGCATTCCCCCTTATCCCCTGATCCAGGCTGTGCTGGACAGGACCAGGATGGCAGAGCATCGTCTGCTTCTGGTGGCCCCATACTGGCCCAGACCACCCTAGTTCAGCCTTCTCCTGTCCCTGTTGTCTGGGACACCTTGGCAACTTCCCCTGAGACCGGACCTGCTGTCTCAGGTCGGGGGAACTCTGTGGCATCCGAGGCCGCACCGCCTCAGTCTGTGGGGTTGGCCACTGAACGGCACCAATGGTCTATGTTAGGACTACAGGAGGGTGTAATGAACACCATGCAGAGCACAAGGGCGCTGGTTACAACCGCGGCATACCAGTTGCGCTGGCGGTTGTCCTGCTCTTGGTGCACTGGTATTGAGGTTGTGCCCGAGTCATGCAGGGTGCAGTATGTCCTCCAATACCTGCAGTCTCGCTTGGATGAGGGCTTGGCGGCCTCTACACTGAGAGGGTATTTGGCAGCTATATCTGCCTGCCACGTGGGGTGGATGGACAAGCCAGTGGGGCGGCATCCCTTGGTCTCCAGGTTTATGAAGGGGGTTCGTTGCCTGCGTCCAGCTAGGACCCGCTCAACAGCAAGCTGGGATCTGGATGTGGTCTTGGCAGCTTTGGCAAAGCCACCTTTCGAACAGTTGGAGTCCCTGAAACACCTCTCTATGAAGGTGGTTTTCTTGGTACCGATTACATCCATGAAGAGGGTGGGTGAGCTTCATGCTCTTCCGGTAAGTTCTGAGTGCTACCGGATGGACCCTGGACATCTCTCCGCCCCAGCCCTTCATTCCTCCCGAAGGTTCTGTCAGACAGGCATGTGAACATCCCTTTTTATCCTGTCTCCTTACGACCCTCCCGGCAGTCGCGGGGGAGTCTGGGCCTCCCTCCGGCATGCTGTGCCCTGTGAAGGCACTGGCTACCTATGTGGAGCGGACACAGTCAGTGAAAACAACAGACCAGCTCTTTGTCTCACTGGATCGTGGACACGATAACGACAGCATACCGCCTGGCTGGCAGGCCAGTGCTGGGATCTGTGGTGGCACATTCAACACGAGGTGTGGCTGCGTCCTGGGCTCTACTGAGAGGAGTGCCCCTCGCTGTGCTGCAGCCAGCTGGGCTTCCTCTTGCACCTTTGCTAGGTACTATCGGGTAAATGTGGCACCTCCCTCTGCGGTTGATTCAGCAGTCCTGGGCGTCGCCTCCCTGTTTGGGGACTGTGCCGGGACCCCCTTCCACATTGACGGCCCCTGTGTTTCGGTCCCGCGCTGGGACTTTGCCGCTGGCTGGCCAAGTCCCTTTAGCACCGACTAATCTGGTACGGTATACCAATATCTTGGAGTGATCCAATATAGTGAAACATAACGAAGGTTACGTATGTAACCACGGTTATGTGAGCTATATGGATCACTCCAATCCTCTACGGTGCTAGAGACGCCTCAAATATTATGTAGAGAACGTGTGTCGCGGCCATGGGGTCTATATATAGGGGCAGACCCCAGCTGTGACACAGGTGTACACAGGAGTAAATCTGTAAATCCTCACCTCGGATGTATCCCTCCGCCACAGAGTGATACCAATATATTGGAGTGATCCATATAGTTCACATAACCGTGGTTACATAAGTAACCTTCGTTCAGCTGGATGCAAGGTTTTGGAACTTTCAGCTAGAAATATCCGATGTAAAACAAACATGCATGGCTGACTTGTAGAATACGGAATAACGTCAGCTCTATTTGTAATATTTCTATCTACGTTTGCATACTGAACATGGTCATGGATGCAAAAAGGGGGGGGAAATCTCAAAACAAATCGCGTTGACGTAAGCGAGGCCCGTGACGTCACCACTGGTATCAGCATCATTCCTCTCTCCTTGGTACCCAAACCGAATCCCAGTCTCGAGATCAAAAACAGCCTTTATAAAACACAATAACAAACATCACTGTGCGACTGCCGGTTGACAAAATAACATGATTTATGTAGGTCAAAAAACACCATTCTCCATCGTAGCCAGTGCGATGCTAAATGTCTACCAAAATAAAAATCGTATTTTTAAAAGTGCATCAACCCCGACCTGACATTAAGCCGAATAATAAAACATTTAAATTGACGGTCATTCTGAGCGGGGGGCTATGAAGGGCAGAGAGAATCGCAGAACCCATAGCCTCCGCGCTTTGTCAGCTGAGCTGCTTCTGCTGCACCCATTTTAACACAGCAGAGAGCTAAATATAGAAGGCGCCTTCACTCAGTCATAGGCTACTGCATGTCAACCTATATGTACTGTATATTGCCCCCAGGCTGTAGGACTCTGCTTCAAACGCTTTTCATTCGTTCCAAAAACCACGCACTGGTTTGATAATCACCTCCTGTGCGTTGTTCGAGGCTTTGTGACCTGTCAATCTCGATGTTTGGTTTAAAGACTTCCCTCTCATTCATTCCCGCCATCAACGAATGAATGATTATAAACAAGCTCTTTTCTTTGTTCTCATTGAAGAAAGCGCTGCAGAAACGCTATAAACGCACAAGGCAAAGCAAACACCGATCACGTTGGTTATATTACCTTTGTGTACAGCTCTGACGCTGCCATACTGGTGGAGCTGTCGTGTCCTTTTTCCATGAATCTCAGCAGCTAGATTTCAACATCAGTAGGTCGCCGCTCCGTTTTTTCCTCGCAGTTAATAAACGTCCCACCAGGTTTTAGGTTACTCTCTTTTTAGTGTACAGCACCTAGCGCCGTCATACCTAGAAAACCTCAATATTTTAGCATCTCTCGGAGCATTATGGGAATTGATGATGGATAAAATGATTCAGTGAAACGCGGTTGTTGCCATGGGCTCGGAAACATGGCTAAACAGCGTTCCGCTGTGGCCAAGAGGCGACATCGCTTTAGCTCTGCTGGTTAGAAGCCTGCTCGTCGGATATTAGTCAGATTCCGTTGCAAAACGTTTAGGTCTGTTTACTATAGGAGCCAAACGGAAGCAAACAGAACGAAACGGGGAGGAACCTACCTGAATTTGTTCAACAGAAACTCATGTTCGATGCCAAACGTTTTCCGTTTGGATTGCAACAGACTAAACGTTTTGCAACAGAATCCGACTAATGAATACAGCCCTGGTTGCCATGTGCCATAGGCCTGATAATTTAGCCCCCTTCATCCCAGGTGGGACATAAAGCTGCAACAATCTTCTTCCACTAGGGTCTGTCGGTCTTTCGCCACAGTTTGTGTGTCTTAAGTGGGAGATAAATCCAGATTATTTACATACATTTTGATCAAGATTTATCTTGGTGGTGCTTCGGCTCTGCTGGTGTTATCCCTCATCTAATACTAACTGGCCTCTACATTTGCATACATAATTCCTTTGTATACAATCCTTCATAGATGATTGTATGATCTGTCAATGCATGGAGTCAGTCAAACACCCAACAGCCGTTTGTGCAAAACTAGTTTATTTACAAAACGGCACAAAGTGACAGGGGGGGGGGGTGGATGGGGGCAGTCATATACACACACACCTTAACTATTCAGTCCTTCAGCTTCAGACCCTTGATGACCACACCCCCACTAGTGGACTGGCCCGTGCATATATACAGTAGAGCACTATATAGGGAATAGGGTGTGATTGAGATCTGTAAAGATATGCTGGCCATAGGGGGTAGGTGTGTATGAGGGTGTGTGTGAGAGAGAAAGGAGGAGAGTGGGAGTGAGTGTGTGTGTGTGTATGTGAGAGTTGGGGTGTAGAGGAGTGTGTCTGTGTGTGAAAGATGAATGAGGGTGTGTGAGGCCAAAGAATTTGGAGTTAAATGAAGATGTCTTTAGAACCCCCGTCACATCTACATTCCCCAGTGGAGGCTGCTGAGGGGAGGGCGGCTCATAATGGATGGAACAGAGTAAATGGAATGGCATCAAACACATGAAAACCATGTGTGATACCATTCCCCTCCAGCCCTTATCATGAGCACATCCTCCCCAATTAAAGGGGCCACCAACCTGTGACATTCACCCCTCCCTCTGGTCTGAAAACAGAGGTTACAAATATAGGTTTTATGGGCCTTACATGTTGGTGCTTTTCCATTGAGACTTACTCACACGAGTGGGTCATCAGTGTTTTAATGTAAGCTCTAGTGTTATCAGGAGGTTGATGCTAAAGACTTGGGGCAGGCAGAATCAACAACCTCTACATCATTCAAGACAGTAGCTTTGTGAGAAGGTGTTAAAGTTCATAGTTTACCATTATTATGAAAATGAGGTTGAAAAGTACCCAGGGCCTGGGCTTGACTCCAAGTCAGAACAGGTCCACTGGAGCCTTGGCCCAGTGAGACATGGGTGCCGACACGGGTAGATGGAAACAGAAAAGTCTGAGTATTTTGGTAAAACACTGGGGTAAATCCTCATTGAAAACTCACCAATAGTGCACTACTTTTGACTAGAGCCCTATGTGGCAGTGCGTATAATGTAGTGCACTACACAGAAAGAAGGGTATGATTGGAAATTCCCTATATAATGCACTACTTCTCACCCTGTTCAAAAGTGGTGCACTATGTAATGAATAGGTTGCCACTTGGGACAACAATGTAGCCTTTAAACAGAACAACAGTAGTGAGAGGTTCTGGTCAGTCATTATCAAGGTTCTATTCAATCACTCAAGCACATTACAGCATCATTTAGATGACAACATAACACCAACAACGTGTTTGGTAAATCATAATATTCTACGTTAAAACATTCTAAAAGGCTGATTTCAGCCTCACTCCTCTCCAACACAACTAGAAATATTTACACAATCAGTTAACAGGACTGGAGATGACGTTCAACCCTCTAGACCACAGACCGTCTGCCTGTCCCAAATGGATCACTATGCCCTATGTAGTGGAACCGTTTTGGGCCAGATGCTCATAGGGCAGCCACATAGGGCTCTGATTGATAATAGTGTACTGCATAGGGAATAGTAAACCATTTCAAAATCTCTGTCTCCCCAGTCTGGGCCCTCCTATGTTAGACTCTCCAGGTGTACGTCCCAAATGGCACCCTATTCCCTAAATACACTGAGTGTACAAAACATTATGAACACCTGCTCTTTCCATGACAGACTGATAAGGTGAAAGCTATGGTCCCTTATTGATGTCACTTGTTAAATCCACTTCAAATCAGTGTAGATGAAGAGGAGGAGACAGGTTAAAGAAGGGTTGTGAAGCCTTGAGACAGATTGTGTATGTGTGCCATTCAGAGGGTGACAGATTTAGGTGCCTTTGAACGGGATATGGTAGTAGGTGCCTGTTTGAGTGGGTCAAGAACTGCAATACTGCTGGATTTGTCACGTTCAACAGTTTCCTGTGTCTCAACAATGGTCCACCACCCAAAGGACATCAAGCCAACTTGACAACTGTGAGAAGCATTTGAGTCAACATGGGCCAGCATCCCTGTGGAACGCTTGACACCTTGTAGAGTCCATGCCCCGACGAATTGAGGCTGTTCTGAGGGAAAAAGGGGGTGCAACTCAATATTAGGAATGGTGTTCCTAATGTTTTGTACACTGTGCACCTTTGACCAGGGCTCACAGGGCTATATAGGGGATAGGGTGTCATCTGGGACACAGAGTCATCTTTAAAGTCTTCTCCTGTAGTGGAGTCATCCCAGTCCTCCCTCTCTCTCCCTTCTACACATCCTCATCCTTGCTTTCAGTGTAATTTTACATGAGAATAGAAAATAAACAAGAACAGAGAGGGGAGGGGAGGGGAGGAAGAGCAGGAAGAAGAGGGAGCCATAACAGAGTGGAAGGTGAGGGGAAGCAGAGAGGACTGGGTGAAGAGGATGAGGGACAGAACCAGGGACAGGCAGTTAGGGGTGCGTGCCAGTTTGCTGGCCACCAGGGAAGGGTCTCTCTGGGGCAGAAGTAGACAGGGGGAGGTAGTGAGACAGGAACAGGTGTAGTAGGGTGATTGTTAGGAGTATTGACAGGGTTAGAGACAGGACAGTGTGTGTATCAGCCGGCCAGTTTGCTGGCCACCAGGGAAGGTTTCCTCTGCGGCAGGTCCTGAGGTGTAGGGATATGGTCTCCTGTGATCTCTCCTCCTCCGCTCTTCTCTGACGTGGCTGCAGGAAGCTGCTTGTTCTTCACCTTGGCCTTGGCCATGTTGTAGTCCCCAGAGTCAAAATACTTTTGCTGCAGAGAGAGAATGTTAAACTTAAAACAAGCTGCAACTTTTTTTTAATACTGTCTAATTGATGCTGAGAGAGAGAGAACTGTGTGCTTGTGGGGATAGGTTAGGAGAGTAGGTAGGGCAGTAGGTAGGGCAGTAGGTAGGGAAGTAGGTAGGGAAGTAGGTAGGGAAGTAGGTAGGGAAGTAGGTAGGGAAGTAGGTAGGGAAGTAGGTAGGGAAGTAGGTAGGAAAGTAGGTAGGGAAGTAGGTAGGGAAGTAGGTAGGGCTGTGGACTTGTGGGGATAGGTTAAAAGAGAAGGTAGGGCAGTAGGTAGAGAAGTAGGTAGGGCAGTAGGTAGGGCAGTAGGTAGGGCTGTAGGTAGGGCAGTAGGTAGGGCAGTAGGTAGGGCTGTAGGTAGGGCTGTAGGTAGGGCTGTAGGTAGGGCTGTAGGTAGGGCTGTAGGTAGGGCAGTAGGTAGGGCTGTAGGTAGGGCTGTAGGTAGGGCTGTAGGTAGGGCTGTAGGTAGGGCTGTAGGTAGGGCTGTAGGTAGGGCAGTAGGTAGGGCTGTAGGTAGGGGCTGTAGGTAGGGCTGTAGGTAGGGCTGTAGGTAGGGCTGTAGGTAGGGCTGTAGGTAGGGCAGTAGGTAGGGCAGTAGGTAGGGCAGTAGGTAGGGCAGTAGGTAGGGCTGTAGGTAGGGCTGTAGGTAGGGCTGTAGGTAGGGCTGTAGGTAGGGCTGTAGGTAGGGCTGTAGGTAGGGCAGTAGGTAGGGCAGTAGGTAGGGCTGTAGGTAGGGCTGTAGGTAGGGCTGTAGGTAGGGCAGTAGGTAGGGCTGTAGGTAGGGCTGTAGGTAGGGCTGTAGGTAGGGCTGTAGGTAGGGCTGTAGGTAGGGCTGTAGGTAGGGCAGTAGGTAGGGGCAGTAGGTAGGGCTGTAGGTAGGGCTGTAGGTAGGGCTGTAGGTAGGGCTGTAGGTAGGGCAGTAGGTAGGGAAGTAGGTAGGGCAGTAGGTAGGGCAGTAGGTAGGGCAGTAGGTAGGGCAGTAGGTAGGGCAGTAGGTAGGGCTGTAGGTAGGGCTGTAGGTAGGGCAGTAGGTAGGGCAGTAGGTAGGGGCAGTAGGTAGGGCTGTAGGTAGGGCTGTAGGTAGGGCAGTAGGTAGGGCTGTAGGTAGGGCTGTAGGTAGGGCAGTAGGTAGGGCAGTAGGTAGGGCAGTAGGTAGGGCAGTAGGTAGGGCTGTAGGTAGGGCTGTAGGTAGGGCAGTAGGTAGGGCAGTAGGTAGGGCAGTAGGTAGGGCAGTAGGTAGGGCTGTAGGTAGGGCTGTAGGTAGGGCTGTAGGTAGGGCAGTAGGTAGGGCAGTAGGTAGGGCAGTAGGTAGGGCAGTAGGTAGGGCTGTAGGTAGGGCTGTAGGTAGGGCAGTAGGTAGGGCAGTAGGTAGGGCTGTAGGTAGGGCTGTAGGTAGGGCTGTAGGTAGGGCTGTAGGTAGGGCAGTAGGTAGGGCTGTAGGTAGGGCAGTAGGTAGGGCTGTAGGTAGGGCAGTAGGTAGGGCTGTAGGTAGGGCTGTAGGTAGGGCAGTAGGTAGGGCTGTAGGTAGGGCAGTAGATAGGGCTGTAGGTAGGGCAGTAGGTAGGGCTGTAGGTAGGGCAGTAGGTAGGGCTGTAGGTAGGGCAGTAGGTAGGGCTGTAGGTAGGGCTGTGGACTCACCCCCTTGGTCAGGCGTTTGCGTAGCAGGTCGGAGCCTCCAGGTTTGTGCCCCAGGTTTGGGTAGCGAGCCTTCAACTTGGCCTCCTCAACCTTCTCTGGACTAATCACCTTGTCGTCCATCTCCTGAAACACAAACAACAATTGAAAGCTTTTCTGTGGCGCAGCTGGTTAAAGGCATTGTCAAGCGGGTGGTCACGTGTTTGCGAGGCATTGTGCCCAGGGTTCGAGCCGTTGTACGGACAGTGTACCCGAAGCTATGCTAAGCAAGCACACTGTGGTCTGTCACATCCGCTCCTGAAAACGCCTGCACAACACATACGCCACCCACATGGACAACACATGCAAACACATGGACCACCCACATACACCACCCACGCGGAGGGAGCAGGGCTGTTACTACTGGTAGGGAAGTCAAGCTTTCAGCCTGCTGCTCACCCTATGGACGCTTTAGTCTAGAGCGCCTGGTTAAATTGTGCTAAGAACTGCAACGCTGCTGGGTTTTCACGCTCAACAGTTTGCCCATGTGTATTAAGAATGGTCCACCACCCAAAGACATCCAGCCAACTTGACAACTGTGGGAAGCATTGGAGTCAACATGGACCAGCATCCCTGTGGAATGCTTTCGACATCTTGTAGTCCATACCCTGGCGAATTGAGCCTGTTCTGAGGGCAAAAGGGGGTGCGACTAAATTTGTAAGGTGGTCCTAATGTTCTCACAGATATTGTCACAGGAAAAAAAGATACGTCCCTTTTTCAGGACCCTGTCTTTCAAAGATAATTAGTAAAAATCCAAATAACTTCACAGATCTTCATTGTAAAGGGTTTAAACACTGTTTCCCATGCTTGTTCAATGAACCATAAACAATGAATGAATATGGAGCTGTGGAACGGTCATTAAGACACTAACAGCTTACAGACGGTAGGCAATTAAGGTCACAGTTATTAAAAAACTTAGGACACCAAAAAGAGGCCTTTCTACTGACTCTGAAAAACACCAAAAGAAAGATGCCCAGGGTCCCTGCTCATCTGCGTGAATGTACCTTAGGCATGCTGCAAGGAGGCATGAGGACACCAGATGTGGCCAGGGCAATAACTGTGAGACGCCAAAGACAGCACTACAGGAAGGAGAGCTGATCGTCCTCGCAGTGGCAGACCACGTGTAACAACACCTGCACAGGATCGGTACATCCGAACATCACACCTGCGGGACAGGTACAGGATGGCAACAACAACTGCGCGAGTTACACCAGGAACGCACAATCCCTCCATCAGTGCTCAGACTGTCAGCAATAGGCTGAGAGAGGCTGGACTGAGGACTTGTAGGCCTGTTGTATGGCAGGTTCTCACCAGACATCACCGTCAACAACGTCGCCTACGGGCACAAACCCACCGTCGCTGGACCAGACATGACTGGCAAAAAGTGCTCTTCACTGACGAGTCGCGGTTTCGTCTCACCAGGGGTGATGGTCGGATTTGCGTTTATCATTGAAGGAATGAGCGTTACACCGAGGCCTGTACTCTGGAGAGGGATTGATTTGGAGGTGGAGGATCTGTCTTCATGGTCTGGGGTGGTGTGTCACAGCATTTTCGGACTGAGCTTGTTGTCATTGCAGGCAATCTCAACGCTGTGCGTTAAAGGGAAGACATTCTCCTCCCTCATGTGGTACCCTTCCTGCAGGCTCATCCTGACATGACCCTCCAGCATGACAATGCCACCAGCCATACTGCTCATTCTGTGCGTGGTTTCCTTCAAGACATGAATGTCAGTGTTCTGCCATGGCCAGCGAAGAGCTCAGATGTCAATCCCATTGAGCAAGTCTGGGACCTGTAGGATCAGAGGGTGAGGGCCATTCCCCCCCAGAAATGTCCGGGAACATGCAGGTGCCTTGGTGGAAGAGTGGGGTGACATCTCACAGCAAGAACTGGCAAATCTGGTGCAGTCCATGAGGAGGAGATGCACTGCAGTACTTAATGCAGCTGGTGGCCACACCAGATACCGACTGTTACTTTTAATTTTGACCCCCCCTATGTTCAGGGACACATTATTCCATTTCTGTTAGTCACATGTCTGTGGAACTTGTTCAGTTTATGTCTCAGTTGGTGAATCTTATGTTCATACAAATATTAACACATGTTAAGTTTGCTGAAAATAAACGCAGTTGACAGTGAGAGGACGTTTCTTTTTTTGCTGAGTTTAGCTAGCTACCTAGCTACCTAGCTACGGACAAAACAAACACTGGCCTTCAGTACAGCGAGGGGCGAGTCACTGTTGACAGACAGCCAGATTGCCTTCTTTAGAGTAGACAACAGTAGTCAAGCCACTGAAAGCAACATAACTTCGCTAACGTTAGATGGCTTTGATGGTGTTAGGTAGCTAGTTAGATCACTTGTTGGTTAATGTGGTTAAAACTAGCTGGCTAATGTGCCAATGATAGTTGGTTAGCAAGCTGGCTAAAATAGACAAACCGACATATTTAACGTTAACTTGTTAGGTCATTATCCAACAAGCAAGTCAATTAACTAACGTTGGTTATTACTTCAGGAAAAACAATAATTGGGGGATTTGTTCTGCTTGTACTTAAATAATCATGACTTGATTAGTTAACGTTAGCATTGTGGGCAGCTAACGTTAACCATCGTAGCTAGCTACCGCGTTAGCTAGATGAAATCCGACCTTAGTTAACGTTAGCTTAATATCGAAAAGCCCTGCTAGCTACAACTACAAATAGTTATGGAAAACAGCTTGATTTGATACCAACTGGCATTTATTAAGAAAACTGATATTGTTGTTGATAATCACGACAGATAGTTAGAAAGGATTAACGCTAACGACGTTACAGTAGCTAACGTTAGCTAAAAACCTGCCATATGATAGTGTGCATTGCAGTGCAGCTTGACTGTCGTTGGTTAGCAAGTGGTTGTGTTTCAGACAAATAAACATACATTCTGGTCATTCACCTCCGTCGTCTTTGTCCCCTCAATTTCCTCCGACATTTCTGTGTAACCTCGATCCCTGGCAAAGTCGAGAAGTAAACACAATCTGAACTAAATCCTTGCCCTGGCTTCCTCTCCCATACGAATCCGTGCGACCGTTAACTATTAGCCCCCACAAATATGTCTGCCCGATCTGACGTCATTCTTTAGCAGAGGCGCGCTCATCCGTCTTCCTCTAAAAACTGTCGCTTGATATTTGAGCAAGACAAAAGTGGAACCTTTTATTGAGCATCAACTTTACTCGACTTAATTCATGCAACCGACATTCACTACAAACGTTTTTGACATCAGATTTGAAGTGGTGTTTCCCAGTATATTGCATGATGGTAAATGTCGTTTTTTTGTTGCTGTAATAATAATGGACTGCATCAGAAGGCTTTGGCCATCAAGTCCAATGTCATGAAATAAGCTAAATTATACACATTCTTCATTTGATGGACCATGATCCATATGTTATATTGAAGGCCAGTGATTGTGGGAGAACTGCCAGAGCTGAACCAGTGACTCTGGTTATGGAGCGGAGCCACCACCTGTGCCATGACCTCCTGGCAGCTGAAGCCTGCAGCAGTAGGCCTACACTAAGAAAGAAGGGTCAGGTTACATATATTAGTGGTTTGCAGACAGAAGAAAAGTGTTATTTAATTGACAAGGATTTGAATGTAGCTCCCCAGTGTGTATTCTTTGTCTTCTCCACAGGCCACTTGATCATGGACATCTGACCCCAGGACCAACCTGCTATGACCAATGAGGACTTTACGTTTTATACTACTCTAGAAATACTGACTCATTTTCATATCATCTTTATCATATGTATAAGAACATTATAATATGTTTTACATTAGTTAACATGACATGGACCTCAGTTGTCCAAGACACTCAAAATAAAAGACACACAGACACAATGCAGCTTTCAAGATTGCTTTAAGATATAGATATATTTTCAGATCTGAGTTAATGTCAAAAATACACATTATGATTTACAGAGTTTTGCACTACATCATAATGCTGAGGATGATAGATGTCACAGAAGCAGTAACTGAAATATTAATTTAAATATTAAATAACTGACGGTAAACAAAGAAAATGATGTAAACACTAAAGCTACATGTTACTCTCTATTGCAACACTTCAGAGATTTGTTTTTGTAACAGTACAAAAAAATATTAGAATATTATTCCTTTTGATTTCCAGTCATGGAAATACACAGTGCGCTTTTTCAATGTCGTCTTGTAATTTTCTCAGTCTCTTGATTGCTTGTTCTGGTCAGTCAGTGGTCCATGGTCGCTAACGTGTATTTGATGTTTGTTTTAGCATGTCTTTAATACATTTTCTACATGTATAAAGATGTGTTTGAGCTTCACAGAAAACAGCAGGGTTCTGTAGGACCAGGAGTTATTCATGGTCAGATGGTCAGCAGAATCTCCAGGCCTTAGGTATCTGGGACGGAGCCTGTCTGGACTGTTCCACACGAGAACGCTGAGCCCAGCTCTCTGACAGCTCTCTCTGTGGGTGTGCGTGTTTGCTCAGTGCAGTTAGAGGAGTGTGTGTGTGTGTGTGTGTGTGTGTGTCAGTGCAGATAGAGGTGTGTGTGTGTCAGTGCAGATAGAGGTGTGTGTGTGTGTGTGTGTGTGTGTGTGTGTGTGTGTGTGTGTCAGCAGCGCGGGGAGAAGGCTGGGTCAGCTGGGGACTCTGTGTAGGACTTGAGTTCGTAGGCTGCTCCACTGTCTACCTCCATAGACTTCCTACTGAACAGCAGTCTGATATCCCTGTGGAGGTAGACTTTACCTGACCTAGAGGTCTGGAACCTGGATTGGGGGGGGGGGGGGTGAAGAAAGAGCTAGATTAGTGCCAGTACAATGGTTTCCTGTTCAGTTTGGTCTTCTGTCCAGTCTTGACTAACAGCTCATTTATTTGATCGACAGGTGAGATGTGATTGACAGGTCAGCTGAGCCAGGTCAGGTGCCTTTCTTACCTCAGGTGAATGAGGTAGCGCAGGATGCGTTCCTGGCCGAGGGAGAGGGCTTTCTTGCTGCTGCCGTGTGTGTGTGTGTTGTCTGGGCTGCCGTGTTTGTGTGAGTGTGAGCTGTCCCGTCGAACCGGGACAGAAAAGGTCCTCTGACGGAGGAAGGTCTGGTGGCCGGCAGGCATGGCTCTCAGGTCATACACCACCACAAACATCTTCACCACCGTCTTATTGGGGTTAAATAAGGTCTGGGAGAGAAAGAGGGCAGGAGAGAAAGAGAAAAAGGGCAGGAGAGAGAGAGAGAAAGAGGGCAGGAGAGAGAGAGAGAAAGAGGGCAGGAGAGAGAGAGAGAAAGAGGGCAGGAGAGAGAGAGAGAAAGAGGGCAGGAGAGAAAGAGAAAGAGGGCAGGAGAGAGAGAGAGAAAGAGGGCAGGAGAGAGAGAGAGAAAGAGGGCAGGAGAGAGAGAGAAAGAGGGCAGGAGAGAGAGAGAAAGAGGGCAGGAGAGAGAGAGAAAGAGGGCAGGAGAGAGAGAGAAAGAGGGCAGGAGAGAGAGAGCGAGAGAGAGAGAGAGAGAGAGGGCAGGAGAGAGAGAGAGAGAGAGAGAGAGGGAGCAGGAGAGAGAAAGTGGGGCGAGAGAGAGAGAGAGAGAGAGAGAGAGGGCAGGAGAGAGAGAGAAAGTGGGCGGGAGAGAGAGAGGGCAGGAGAGAGAGAGAGAGAGGGAGCAGGAGAGAGAAAGTGGGCGGGAGAGAGAGAGAGAGAGAGGGCAGGAGGAGGAGAGAGCGAGAAAGTGGGCGGGAGAGAGAGAGAGGGGAGGAGAGAGAGAGAAAGAGAGAGAGAGAGAGAGAGAGAGAGAGAAAGAGGGCAGGAGAGAGAGAGAGAGGGCAGGAGAGAGAGAGAGAGGGCAGGAGAGAGAGAGAGAGGGAGCAGGAGAGAGAAAGTGGGCGGGAGAGAGAGAGAGAGAGAGAGGGCAGGAGAGAGAGAGAAAGTGGGCGGGAGAGAGAGAGAGAGGGCAGGAGAGAGAGAGAAAGTGGGCGGGAGAGAGAGAGAGGAAGAGAGGGCAGGAGAGAGAGAGAGAGAGAAAGTGGGCGGGAGAGAGGAAAAGAGAAGGGGTTAACATACTTCAGTAATGTATTTCTCTCTGTCCACACTTAAGGTCTCCCTCTCCTAACTCTCTGCTGGAACGGGAGCTGGCCCATCTTTCCTTTGTTCTCTCTGTCTGGAGTTATTATGTCAGCAACAATGACACGCATGCACACACATTTAAACAAAAGTCTTCAATGTGTATAATCCACAGAGTGTAAATCTGTCCTCACCACTTGAATGGTTCCTGATGGAGGGACGCGGTAGCCCCGTTTACCCAGAGTCTCCAGGTTGATGACTCCCTGTAACAAAAACAACACACACACTATTAATATTGATCTGCACTGTGAGCAGTGTGTGTGTGTGTGTGTGTGTGTGTGTGTGTGTATGTATATATATATATATATAAACAGAAATATAAAAACGCAACATGTAAAGTGTTTTACCCCATGTTTCATGAGCTGAAATAAAATAATTCCGAAATTTTCCAGAAACAAAAAGCTAATTTCTCTCAAATCTTGTGCACAAATGTGTGTACATCCCTGTTAGTGAGCATTTCTACTTTTCCACGATAATCCATTCACCTGACATGTGTGGCATATCAAGAAGCTGATTAAAAAAGCATGATTATAACACAGGTGCATCTTGTGCTGGGGACAATAAAAGGCCACTCTAAAATGTGCAGTTTTGTCACACAACACAATGCCACAGATGTCTGACTGTAGGAATGTCCACCAGAGCTGCTGCCAGAGAATTAAATATTAATTTCTCTACCATAAGCCTCCTCCAACGTCATTTTAGAGAATTTGGCAGTAAGTCCAACCGGCCTCACAACCACAGACTATGTGTATGGCATTGTGTAGGCGAGCGGTTTGCTGATGTCAACGTTGTGAACAGAGTGCCCCATGGTGGTGGTGGGGTTATGGTATGGACAGGCATAAGTGACAGACAACAAACACAATTGCATTTTATCAATGGCAAATTTAAATGCACAGAGATATCATGACGAGATCCTGAGACCGATTGTTGTGCCATTCATCTGCAGCCATGATAATGGAATATATATGTTTAAAGTACTGACTAAAGAATTCCACCCTGAATCCATATAATTGTATGAAATTTATTAGAATCATAAATGTATAATCTGATGATGTGTGTAGTTTTAGTCAGAATTAGAACCTTTTGCTCCTTTTTAGTATGTAAGCAGGGTGCAAGTGTGAAACAAATGATAAGAGGAGCTATCGACAGACAAGTTGTACTACTGTGTTCCTTACAGGACATTCTGTCCCCACCCGTGGAGTGGAGAAACTGTTAGGCTTGCAGAAGATTATGAAACATGTTGCAGATTAAAGAAACAATGCATCTGTGTAGTGGAAAAACACTGACTGTCTGAGCAAGGCGTAGCTTAAGATTTGAACTTGTTTGTGTGTGTGTTATAAAGACTGTGTTTGCATTTTTGATTTCAGAACGTTCTCGTGAATAAAGAACCAACCTTTTGCATAAGCTGAGTCTTTGCCTAATTACTATTAAACCCAGGGTCTTACAAACCTCGGGGATTGGTCAAAGCTTAAATAATTGTTTAGTTATCATCATTGGGATTGAAAATTCTCGTGACAAGCCATCACCTCATGTTTCAGCATGATAGTGCACGGCCCCATGTCGCAAGGATCTGTGCACAACTCCTGGAAGCTGAAAATGTCACAGTTCTTCCATGGCCTGCATACTCACCAGACATGTCACCCATTGAGCATGTTTGGGAGGCTGTGGATCGACGTGTACAAAAGCGTGTTCCAGTTCCCGCCAATATCCAGCAACGTTGCACAGCCATTGAAGAGGAGTGGGACAACATTCCACAGGCCACAATCAACAGCCTGATCAACTCTTTGTGAAGGAGATGTGCCGCGCTCCATGAGGCAAATTGTGGTCACACCAGATACTGACTGCTTTTTCAGTCATGTGAAATCCATAGATTAGGGCCTAATTCATTTATTTCAATTGACTGATTACCTTATATGAACTGTAACTCAGTAAAACCTTTGAAATTGTTGCATTTAAATTTTTGTTCAGTATACAGTTTGTGGGGGGATATATATAATATGCCTGTGTATGTTCTGTAGGTGTGTCTCACCATGTATGGCGAGGGTGCGTTGTCGTCAGAGACGCTGTAGAAGGAGACGTCGACGGGGAAGGTCATGTGACTGGGGCAGAAGGTTCCGGAAGCACCCACCTCGGCCGTGAAACCCTCCACTGACCCCAACGGCTCCAGGCGGTAGTTCAACACACACTCCTGTAACACACACACGCTTTAGGTCATACAATGCATGTACACTTATGTGAGTGAGTGAGTGAGTGAGTGAGTGAGAAGAGAGAGAGTGGTACCTCAAAGTTGCCCAGTAGACTGAGGCTGGCAGGTGGAGCGCTGGCACTGAACAGCGGCTGAGGCTCCTCTGACTCCTCCACTCTCTTCACACACACTCTTCACAACAGAACACACAGTAGAGGGTTAAAAACGGGTTCACACACACACACACACACACATTGGTCGATTACTTCATTTGTTGAATCATGAAAATTAGAGATGGCTTGCAGACCCTGCAACCCTGGAATGATTTGGACATGCACGAAATATGCTAATATCAGTCCTATGACTTGAATAGGATTTGTGCCAAAAATGCTAAAATATTACTATTTGGAAACAGTGTCAGGGAAGCTAAACCAAAGCATGGATTGCTGTCATGCGGTCTAAATCTGAATTTATGATTCAACATGACTAATACTGTATATTCAAACACTATCAAACCTTAATCAGCTATGTATGTAGAAGCATCATCCTCGGCTCAAACTGACCTCTAATCCCTAATCCACACAGTAACCCAGCGGCCAGATCAGAGCAGAGCAGGGCCTCTGACTGTAGAGCTGTGCACAGCTGCCATTTTGAGTTGAGTCTCACTGTCAGGTCAGTAGCAACAGTACTAGCAATACAGCCACCAGAACAGCAGGTGGCAGTGTGAGAGGACAGGACAGGGCTACAGTACAGTACAGTACAGACCTGGACTGACTGAACACTGATGTCTAGTAAGAACATCTCACCTACCAGTCGGCTCACTCTCTATTGAACCTCTAAGTGGTAGCAATTGAGTTTGAGGACAAGGTTATTAAGGACCTAAATCTGACCATGGATCTATGGTGTGTACATGATGAGTCTAAATCAAATCACATTTTATTGGTCACATACACATGGTTAGCAGATGTTAATGCGAGTGTAGCGAAATGCTTGTGCTTCTAGTTCCGACAGTGCAGTAATATCTAACAAATAATCAAACAAATTCACAACGACTACTGTATACACACAAATGTAAAGGGATGAATAAGAATATGTACATATAAATATATGGATGAGCGATGGCCGTGCGGCATAGGCAAGATGCAATAGATGGTATAGAGCAGTATATACATATGAGATGAGTAATGTAGGATATGTAAACATTATTAAAATGGCGTTATTTAAAGTGACTAGTGATACCTTTATTAAATCCATTTATTACATTTATTAAAGTGGCCAGAGATTTGAGTCTGTATGTTGACAGCAGCCACTCTGTGTTAGTGATGGCTGTTTAACAGTCTGATGGCCTTGAGATAGAAGCTGTTTTTCAGTCTCTTGGTCCCAGCTTTGATGCACCTGTACTGACCTCGCCTTGTGGATGATAGCGGGGTGAACAGGCAGTGGATCGGGTGGTTTATGTCCTTGATGATCTTTTTGGCCTTCCTGTGACATTGGGTGCTGTAGGTGTCCTGGAGGGCAGGTAGTTTGCGCCCGGTGATGCGTTGTGCAGACCGCACTACCCTCTGCAGTTGCCATACCAGGCGGTGATACAGCCCGACAGGATGCTCTCGGTTGTGCATCTGTAAAAGTTTGTGAATGTTTTAGGTGACAAGGTGACAATTTCTTCAACCTCCTGAGGTTGAAGAGGTGCTGTTGCGCCTTCTTCACCACGCTGTCTGTGTGGCTGGACCATTTCAGTTTGTCCGTGATGTGTACGCCGAGGAACTTTAAACTTTCCACCTTCTCCACTGCTGTCCCGTTGATGTGGATAGGGGGGTGCTCCCTCTGCTGTTTCCTGAAGTCCACGATCATCTCCGTTGTTTTCTTGACGTTGAGTGAGAGGTTATTTTCCTGACACCACACTCCGAGGGCCCTCACCTCCTCCCTGTAGGCCGTCTCGTTGTTGTTGGTAATCAAGCCTACCACTGTAGTGTCGTCTGCAAACTTGATGATTGAGTTGGAGGCGTGCATGGCCATTCAGTCATGGATGAACAGGGAGTACAGGAGAGGGCTGAGAACGCACCCTCGTGGCGCCCCAGTGTTGAGGATCAGCGGGGTGGATGTTGTTTCCTACCCTCACCACCTGGGGGCGGCCCGTCAGAAAGTCCAGGGCCCAGTTGCACAGGGCAAGGTCGAGACCCAAGGTCTTGAGCTTAACCTGTCTGGGCTAGGGGGCAGTATTTTCACAGCCGGATGAAAAACGTACCCAATTTAAACAGGTTACTACTCTGAATATGCATATTATTAGTAGATTTGGATAGAAAAGACTCTGAAGTTTCTAAAACTGTTTGAATGGTGTCTGTGAGTATAACAGAACTCATATGGCAGGCAAAAACCTGAGAAAAATCCAAGCAGGAAGTGGAAGTCTGAGAATTGTAGTTCTTCTTTTGATTCTCTATCGAAGCTACAGTGTCTGTGGGGTGACGTTGCACTTCCTAAGGCTTCCATTGGCTGTCTAAAGCCTTCAGAAAGTGGTTTGAGCCTTCTCCTGTCACTGGGCAGAGTATAGTAGCTCAGTTACTGAGTGGTCTGCCTGGCAACAAAGGGATTGGATATGCGCGGTGACGCGAGCACGCCGTTCCTTCTTTTTCTTCTTGAATGAATATGCTATTGTCCGGTTGGAATATTATCGCAATTTTACGTAAAAAATACCATAAAGATTGATTTTAAACAGCGTTTGACATGCATCTAAGTACGGTAATGGAACATTTAGACTTTTCGTCTCTCGTTCCGCGCTCGAGCGTTATGCCTTTGGATAAGTGATCTGTACGCACAAACAAAACGGAGGTATTTGTACATAAATATGGATTATTTGGAACAAAAACAACAGTTCTTGTGGAAGTAGCAGTCCTGGGAGTGCATTCTGACGAAGATCAGCAAAGATAAGAGAATATTTCTAATACTAATACAGAGTTTAGGTTGCCCCGAACTTGGCGGGTGTCTGAATAGCTCACCGTGATGGCTGAGCTATGTACTCAGAATATTGAAAAATGTGCTTTCTCCGTAAAGCTATTTTAAAATCTGACACAAGAGGTTGCATCCAGGGTAGTCTATCTACAATTCTTTAAATAATTGTTATATATTTTGTCAACGTTTATGATGAGTATTTTTGTAAATTGATGTGCACATTCACCGGACGTTTTGGTGGGAATACATTTTCTGAACATCACGCGCTAATGCAAAATGCTGTTTTTGGATATAAATATGAACTTTATCAAACAAAACATACATGTATTGTGTAACATAATGTCCTAGGAGTGTCATCTGATGAAGATCGTCAAAGGTTAGTGCTTCATTTAGCTGTGTTTTGGGTTTTATTGACACATGTCCTTGCTTGGAAAATGGCTGTGTGATTATTTTTGTTTATGTACTCTCCTAACATAATCTAATGTTTTGCTTTCGCTGTAAAGCCTTTTTGAAATCGGACAACGTGGTTCGATTCAGGAGAAGTGTATCTTTAAAATGGTGTAAAATAGTTGTATATGTTTGAGAAAGTTGAATTATGACATTTTGTTGTTTTTGAATTTGCCGCCCTGATATTTCACTGGCTGTGTCCCGCAGGTGGGACGCTAGCGTCCCACGTAGCCCATAGAAGTTAATGACGAGTTTGGAGGGTACAATGGTGTTAAATGCTGAGCTGTAATCGATGAACAGCATTCTTACATAGGTATTCCTCTTTTCCAGATGGGATAGGGCAGTGTGCAGTGTGATGGCGATTGTGTCGTCTGTGGACCTATTGGGGCGGTAAGCAAATAGGAGTGGGTCTAGGGTATCAGTTAGGGTGGACATGATATGATTCTTGACTAGTCTCTCAAAGCACTTCATGATGACGGAAGTGAGTGCTACGGGCGGTAGTCATTTAGCTCAGTTACCTTGGCTTTCTTGGGAACAGGAACAATGGTGGCCATCTTGAAGCATGTGGGGACAGCAGACTGATAGGGATTGATTGAATATGTCCGTAAACACACCAGCCAGCTGGTCTGCGCATGCTCGGTGGACGCGGCTAGGGATGCCGTCTGGGCCGGCAGCCTTGCGAGGGTTAACACGTTTAAATGTTTTACTCACGTTGGCCACGGTGAAGGAGAGCCCACAGGCTTTGGTAGCGGGCCGTGTCAGTGGCACTGCATTGTCCTCAAAGCGAGAAAAGAAGTTGTTTAATTTGTCTGCGCGCAAGACGATGTCTGCGACAGGGCTGGTTTTGTTTTTGTAATCCGTGATTGGCTGTAGACCCTGCCACATACATCTTGTGTTTGAGCCGTTGAATTGTGACTCTACTTTGTCTCTATACTGACGCTTTGCTTGTTTGATTGCCTTGTGGAGGGAATAGCTACACTGTTTGTATTCGGTCATGTTTCCAGTCGCCTTGCCATAATTAAAAGCGGTGGTTCGCACTTTCAGTTTTGCGAGAATGCTGCCATCAATCCACGGTTTCTGGTTAGGGAAGGTTTTAATAGTCACAGTGGGTACAACATCACCGATGCACTTGCTAATAAACTCGCTCACCGAGTCAGCGTACACGTACGTCCATGTTGTTGTTTGAGGCTACCCAGAACATATCCCAGTCTAAATGTGTGTATGATGTGTGTGTGAGTTAGAGATCAGTACCTCTTCCCTGCGGTCCAGGGCAGTCCTTTACAGCTGGTCAGAGAAGAGTCCAGGTCAAAGTAACCCGTCTGAGTTCTCCTCTGAGGAACCTGAGAGAGACAACACACACATTTAATAATACAACATAACACACACAACTGTACACAAAACTTTATTGACAACATATACATCAAAACACCCAATTTAAACACTATAGCATGACAGCACACACAAGTATATAATTATAATAATAACAACAACAACAAGCACCACATGAATCACACAACTTTAAAATGATTCCATTGTTATGAACAAGCTAGTCAGCATCAACAGGAGTTTAGTCAGAGTATTCATACTATTGAGGAGAAGATGAGTCATGTGGCTCCACACCCTGACTGACAGTGTGTGTGTGTGTCTTACAGGGCTAGAGAGCAGGGGCAGGCCGGTACAGGGGTGGAAGGCCTTGGTGAGGGTGGAGTCCAGAGAGTGACGGTTGTGTTTCCTCCAGCTGTTACACGGTCTCAGGGGCGAGGGAGAACGCTACGGGAAAAAACACACACTGGCTTTAATACAGCAATTCTCAACAACCATTTTAGACAAATGCCAAATACCCTATGTCAAAGATCCTTTCTCAAAATCTCTTTGTACTGTTAATAAACATTTTCCAAAAGTGGTAATATCCTCTTTCACATAGGCCGGATATTTAATTGAAGTTTCTTTGTGTTGGACAAAACAAGCCACACGGATGATATTCAATATATCCTGCAGCGTGTGGTGATTTTCTAATCAGGTGTCAAAGTCTTTGGGGACACTCACCAGGACAGTGTTGGGCTCTGTGCCAGGGGGTGTGGTAGCAGGACTGGGGGGGCTGGAGGACTTGGAGCCTGGGGGGGCCTGGTTCTCATCCTGGAGACTAGAGGGCTGGGTTCGAGGGCTGCCCTGAGTCCGTGAGGGCGGAGTTCGAGACTCTGTCTGGGTCTGGTTGGGAGACTGAGTCAGAGGTTTCATGTGGTTCTGGATGAGAGCAGTGGTCTGGGTGTGGGTGAGCTTGGTGGTCAAGGTCTGTGCAGTGGTCTGGGTCAGGGTGGTGGTCTGGGTCACTGTTAGGGTCTGGATGGTCCTCAGGATGTTGTCTTTAGGTGAGGAGGGTCTGGGCTCCTCTTGGGGGCAGGTGGGGTGTAAACTCTTTGAGGTCTTGGCCCTGGGACTCTTGGGGCTGAGTAGTGGAGAGGCCTGAGACTGGGACTGGGGTAGAGGCCGTGGGATGACTAGAGGAGAAGACTGGGACTGGGGTAGAGGCCGTGGGATGACTAGAGGAGAGGCCTGAGACTGGGGTAGAGGCCGTGGGATGACTAGAGGAGAAGACTGGGACTGGGGTAGAGGCCGTGGGATGACTAGAGGAGAAGATTGGGGCAGGATTTGGAGTAGGGGGCTGACCTGAGGGTCTTCAAGTGTTGAACAGCCGTTTTGGGCTCTGATTGGACCGTCTGTCTCTGGAGGAGCACCAGCTCTGTCTGTGCTAGCAGGTGTGTGTGAGAGAGTGTGTGTGTCATGGCTGGGTGTGTAGCCGTTGCAGTGGCCACTGCTATGACTGTAGCCGCCTCTGTGTGTGGTGTGTGTGTCGGTGCAGAGCTTGTGTGTGCTGTGTGTATGTGGTTTGTGTAGCGGGCTGCTGCTGCGGCTGTGTGTTGGGGACAGAGAGGGGACAGACAGTCTGTCCTGAATCAGTCTGGTAATGTCCTGAACAGCATGGGACAAGAGACTACTGTCTCTCTCTCGCTGTCGGTCTCTCAATGCCTCTCTGTCTCTCTGTGTCTCCAGGTCTCTCAGTGTCTCCCTGACTCGGTCTCTGTCTCTCAGTGTCTCTGCATCTCTGTCCTCTGGGAGTCTCAGTCTGCGGCAGGCAACAGGTTTTGGGGACAGCGTCTCCCTGATAATAGCCGCTGCATCGCCAATGGGCGTGTCGAAAGGGGAGGGCGGGGTGTCCTCAGTAGGCGGAGCTCCCTCTGGCTCTTTGGTCTTGCTGAGCGTGGTGTTGTCAAGGTAACTGCCACGGACAGGGGTCTTGGTGTGGGTGTCGGGGGTGAAGAGGGCAGGGGGGAGATGGGGGGCGGTCGGGTCGCAGAAGTTGAGGCGCTGAGCGATGCGGGCGATGACTTCCTGTCTCTCCTGGAGCAGCGAGCCAATAAGAGGATTGGTCTCAGAGGAGGGTCTGGGGGAGGGGCACCGCGGGGGCTCTGCCAAAGAATAAGTCTTAAAGGCCCGGAGGGCTTCGGAGCCACGCCCCATGGAGCTCTCGGCCCCGTTGACGGCCTTCCCATAATCCTCGGTGGTGTGTGTGATGTCATCGGAGGGGTCTGAGGTGAGGGCATAGAGCCACCTGACAGTCTTTCCCCCGGGGGGGAGGGGCAGGGTGGAGGACAGCTTCCTGTGGGGGCGGGGGGAGGGCCGGGGGGAGAGGGGGAGGTGGTAGGGGGATGATGTCTGCCCCTTATTGACCCGGGGGAGGTCTGATCCATTCTGGCTGGAATGACCATGGCTGTCTGTGGTGTCCGGGCCTCTCTTACTGGGCAGGGGGAGACTGGGAGGACTGGGGAAGGGGAGGCCAGAGAAAGGCAGAGCAACTCTGTTGTGACTCTCTTTAGAGTTGTGGCTCCTCTCGTACAGAGGCGGGTTAGAGTTCAGGCCTGGGTTAAGGCTAGGTGTCTTGCTGTAGAGGTTAGGGCTGAGGTTGGGCTTAAGGCTGGGGGTCTTGCTGTAGAGTGGGGCCAGGGTCAGGCCGGTGTGTATGCTACAGGCCAGGGTGGGGTAGGTGGGCTGACGGGGGAGTGACTGGACCCTGAGCCTCAGGGCAACACTCTGGGACACGTTAGGGACAGGGAACAGGTGCTCCGTTGGGGGCTGGGAGAACTGACAGACACACTCCTCATCTGCTGCACTGATCCTGTGAGACACAAACACACAGTCTTATAACTTGTGATCACATCAAATGATTTAGTTCATTTTGGAAAGTATTTTATGATTTAACATTCAGTAACGATATAGAAAAATAATGGGGAAGTTGTTAAGATGTTCTTAGTGTATTCTTGTGTGTGTTACCTGTAGAGGAAGGTGTGTGTGTGTATTACCTATACAGGATGTTTCGGGGTACAATGCCGTGAGAAGCACTGAGCCAGGCACTGAGCTGGGAGAAGAAGACGTAGGAACGAACAGCCAACAGCAGAGTCTTCTCCTCTATAAACCTATCACCGCTCCTAGAGAGAGACAGGGGAAGGAGAGAGATTCAGGCCTTTGCTTTAGCTAGCAATGGCTAAGGAAATTAGCATTAGCAACGATGCCAATTTTTTTCATGGTCAGTCTTCGCAATATACAATATAGAAAGAGTGGGAGGCCCCGGTGCACAACACCAGTCTCAACGTCTACAATGAAGAGGCGACTCCGGGATGCTGGCCTTCTATGCAGAGTTGCAAAGAAAAAGCCATATCTCAGACTGGCCAATAAAAATAAAAGATTAAGATGGGCAAAAGAACACAGACACTGGACAGAGGAACTCTGCCTAGAAGGCCAGCATCCCGTAGTCTCCTCTTCACTGTTGACGTTGAGACTGGTGTTTTGCAGGTACTATTTAATGAAGCTGCTAGTTGAGGACTTGTGGTGTCTGTTTCTCAAACTAGACACTCTAATGTACTTGTCCTCTTGCTCAGTTGTGCACCGGGGCCTCCAATTCCTCATTCTATTCTGGTTAGAGCCAGTTTGCGCTGTTCTGTGAAGGGAGTTGTACATAGCGTTGTACCACACAGCGTTGTACCACACAGCGTTGTACCACACAGCGTTGTACCACACAGCGTTGTACCACACAGCGTTGTACCACACAGCGTTGTACCACACAGCGTTGTACCACACAGCGTTGTACCAGATCTTCAGTTTCTCGCATGGAATAGCCTTGATTTCTCAGAACAAGAATAGACTGACGAGTTTCAGAAGAAAGTTCTTATTTCTGGCCATTTTGAGCCTGTAATCGAACCCACAAATGCTGATGCTCCAGATACTCAACTAGTCTTAAGAAGGCCAGTTTTATAGCTTCTTTAAATCAGCACAGTTTTCAGCTGTGCTAACATAATTGCAAAAGGGTTTTCTAATGATCAATTAGCCTTTTAAAATGATAAACTTGGATTAGCTAACGTGCCATTGTAACACAGGAGTGATCGTTTCTGATTATGGGCCTCTGTACGCCTATGTAGATATTCCATTTAAAAAAATCTGTTGTTTCCAGTTACAATAGTCATTTACAACATTAACAATGTCTACACTGTATTTCTGATCAATTTGATGTTATTTTAAATGGACAAAAAAAATGTGCTTTTATTTCAAAAACATGGACATTTCTAAGTGACCCCAAACTTTTGAACGGTAGTGTAGATACATGTTTTCTGTTTGATACGGCGGCATGTGCCACTAGCTCAACCTAGTCCTGACAAAAAGTGTGTGTCGTGTGTACATACTGTCGTAGTACAGGCTGCATTGTGTGTGTGTGTGTGTGTGTGTGTGTGTGTGTGTGTACATACTGTCGTGGTACAGGCTGCAGGGTGTGTGTGTGTGTGTACATACTGTCGTGGTACAGGCTGCAGGGTGTGTGTGTGTGTGTACATACTGTCGTGGTACAGGCTGCAGGGTGTGTGTGTGTGTACATATTGTCGTGGTACAGGCTGCAGGGTGTGTGTGTGTACATACTGTCGTAGTACAGGCTGCAGGGTGTGTGTGTGTACATACTGTCGTGGTACAGGCTGCAGGGTGTGTGTGTGTACATACTGTCGTGGTGCAGGCTGCAGGGTGTGTGTGTGTGTGTACATACTGTCGTGGTACAGGCTGCAGGGTGTGTGTGTGTGTGTGTGTACATACTGTCGTGGTACAGGCTGCAAGGTATGTGTGTGTGTACATACTGTCGTGGTACAGGCTGCAGGGTGTGTGTGTGTACATACTGTCGTAGTACAGGCTGCAGAGTGTGTGTGTGTACATACTGTCGTAGTACAGGCTGCAGAGTGTGTGTGTGTACATACTGTCGTAGTACAGGCTGCAGAGTGTGTGTGTGTACATACTGTTGTAGTACAGGCTGCAGAGTGTGTGTGTACATACTGTCGTAGTACAGGCTGCAGAGTGTGTGTGTGTACATACTGTCGTGGTACAGGCTGCAGAGTCCATCGCTCCAGTAGCAGAGCGTCTTGTTTGATCGCTGGGTCACTGATGGGGTCACTTGGGGGACTCTCGTCTCCATAGCAACAGTCTGGCAGCAGCATCACCTCCACCATGATGGGAATACTGTTCCTCCACAACACACACACCTCCGAGCGCACACGCTGCGCCTGCACACACTTGAACACACACAGACAGGGGAGGGTAACTGTGTGTGTGTGTGTGTGTGTGTGTGTGTGTGTGTGTGTGTGTGTGTGTGTGTGTGTGTGTGTGTGTGTGTGTGTGTGTGTGTGTGTTAGCTGAAGCAGTGTGTTACTTGGGTGGGGCAGTGTGTGTGTGTGTTACCTGGGGAAGTGTGTGTATGTTTGTGGACGTTACCTGTGGCAGTTTGTCGCTGCACTCGTGCCTATGTAGGGGCGGCAGGGCGGACTTTGCAGGGGGGCAGTGCAGCCCCTCGGTGCGACCCTTCACAGAACATTCTGGGGTCCGTCCCTCAGTGATCAACAGGGTCAGGAACACCAGGAAGTCCTCAGCATCGTACTCAAAGAACTCCTCCACCACCACGTCTGGAAGACAGGGGAAAGAAAAACACTGGTTAGATACATTCTGATGGAGATTTCAATTTACGCAATTCAAGCAAGAACACGCATTCAGAGACCATAGACAGTGTAGAATGGGATAAGAACACGCATTCAGAGACCATAGACAGTGTAGAATGGGATAAGAACACGCATTCAGAGACCATAGACGGTGTAGAATGGGATAAGAACACGCATTCAGAGACCATAGACGGTGCAGAATGGAATAAGAACACGCATTCAGAGACCATAGACGGTGTAGAATGGGATAAGAACACGCATTCAGAGACCATAGACGGTGTAGAATGGGATAAGAACACGCATTCAGAGACCATAGACGGTGTAGAATGGGATAAGAACACGCATTCAGAGACCATAGACGGTGTAGAATGGGATAAGAACACGCATTCAGAGACTATAGACGGTGTAGAATGGGATAAGAACACGCATTCAGAGACCATAGACGGTGTAGAATGGGATAAGAACACGCATTCAGAGACCATAGACGGTGTAGAATGGGATAAGAACACACATTCAGAGACCATAGACAGTGTAGAATGGGATAAGAACACGCATTCAGAGACCATAGACGGTGTAGAATGGGATAAGAACACGCATTCAGAGACCATAGACGGTGTAGAATGGGATAAGAACACGCATTCAGAGACCATAGACGGTGTAGAATGGGATAAGAACACGCATTCAGAGACCATAGACGGTGTAGAATGGGATAAGGCATGGAAGTCAGACAAATGAAATGGCAGCAGGCTCCTGTTCTCTTGTAGAGTAGGAGACAACATGCTACAACACCCTGCCCAGACTAACCACTAAACACAGACAGGAAGGGAGGAAGGACAACACTACTCCTGTTCTGGGGATCATTTTAGAATCTCCACGTCAGCTGAGCACAGGCACCGTGTCACAGAATAACACTCAGACAGAAAAAGAACAGTGTGTTCTACTGTAGTGTCTGTCCGGTCAGGGTTGGGTTAGGAGGGCTGGGTTAGGAGGGTTGGGTTAGGAGGGTTGGGTTAGGGTGGAGCAACAGAGAGGTTATGTTCAAACAGAGCCCTGTCCTCCCTACAACCCAGCTCTAACAAAGAGCCTCTCAGCTGGCTCTGGGGTTCGCTGTGTGTCTCTCTCTCTCTCTGTGTGTATGTGTATGTGTATATATATATATATATATATATACTGCTCAAAATAATAAAGGAACACTTAAACAACACATCCTAGATCTGAATGAAAGAAATAATCTTATTAAATACTTTTTCTTTACATAGTTGAATGTGCTAACAACAAAATCACACAAAAATAATCAATGGAAATCCAATTTATCAACCCATGGAGGTCTGGATTTGGAGTCACACTCAAAATTAAAGTGGAAAACCACACTACAGGCTGATCCAACTTTGATGTAATGTCCTTAAAACAAGTCAAAATGAGGCTCAGTAGTGTGTGTGGCCTCCATGTGCCTGTATGACCTCCTTACAACGCCTGGGCATGCTCCTGATGAGGTGGCGGATGGTCTCCTGAGGGATCTCCTCCCAGACCTGGACTAAAGCATCCGCCAACTCCTGGACAGTCTGTGGTGCAACGTGGCGTTGGTGGATGGAGCGAGACATGATGTCCCAGATGTGCTCAATTGGATTCAGGTCTGGGGAACGGGCGGGCCAGTCCATAGCATCAATGCCTTCCTCTTGCAGGAACTGCTGACACACTCCAGCCACATGAGGTCTAGCATTGTCTTGCATTAGGAGGAACCCAGGGCCAACCGCACCAGCATATGGTCTCACAAGGGGTCTGAGGATCTCATCTCGGTACCTAATGGCAGTCAGGCTACCTCTGGCGAGCACATGGAGGGCTGTGCGGCCCCCCAAAGAAATGCCACCCCACACCATGACTGACCCACCACCAAACCGGTCATGCTGGAGGATGTTGCAGGCAGCAGAACGTTCTCCACGGCATCTCCAGACTCTGTCACGTCTGTCACGTGCTCAGTGTGAACCTGCTTTCATCTGTGAAGAGCACAGGGCGCCAGTGGCCAATTTGCCAATCTTGGTATTCTCTGGCAAATGCCAAACGTCCTGCACGGTGTTGGGCTGTAAGCACAACCCCCACCTGTGGACGTTGGGCCCTCATACCACCCTCATGGAGTCTGTTTCTGACCGTTTGAGCAGACACATGCACATTTGTGGCCTGCTGGAGGTCATTTTGCAGGGCTCTGGCAGTGCTCCTCCTGCTCCTCCTTGCACAAAGGCGGAGGTAGCGGTCCTGCTGCTGGGTTGATGCCCTCCTCCACGTCTCCTGATGTACTGGCCTGTCTCCTGGTAGCGCCTCCATGCTCTGGACACAGACACAGCAAACCTTGCCACAGCTCACATTGATGTGCCATCCTGGATGAGCTGCACTACCTGAGCCACTTGTGTGGGTTGTAGACTCCGTCTCATGCTACCACTAGAGTGAAAGCACCAGGAAGCATAGGAACTGAGAAGTGGTCTGTGGTCCACCTGCAGAACCACTCCTTTATTGGGGGTGTCTTGCTTATTGCCTATAATTTCCACCTGTTGTCTATTCCATTTGCACAACAGCATGTGAATTTTATTGTCAATCATATATATATATATATGTCTGTATTTGTTTGTGTGTGTATTTGTTTGTGTGTGTGTCAGGCAGTCACACACACATTCTTCCAGGGAACTCCTCCCACGTGCTCAGAGCTGCTCTCTGCACATGGAGAAAGAACAGTCAACACAGACACAGAGTGGGATCGAGACAGAAACAGCACAGAGAACATTTTATTTCACCTTTATTTAAATAGGCCATGGTAGAGAAGTAATTACAAAATAGCAATTAAACACGGGAATGGTAGATGTGCAGAAGATTAATGTGCAGGTAGAGATACTGGGGTGCAAAGGAGCAAAATAAATAAATAAATACAGTATGGGGATGAGGTAGGTAGACAGATGGGCTGTTTACAGATGGGCTATGTACAGGTGCAGTGATCTGTGAGCTGCTCTGACAGCTGGTGCTTAAAGCTAGTGAGGGAGATATGAGTCTCCAGCTTCAGAGATTTTTGCAGTTCGTTCCAGTCATTGGCAGCAGAGAACTGGAAGGAGAGACGACCAAAGGAAGAATTGGCTTTGGGGGTGACCAGTGAGAGCGTGTGCTACGAGTGGGTGCTGCTATGGTGACCAGTGAGCTGAGATAAGGCGGGGCTTTACCTAGCAGAGACTTGTAGATAACCTGTAGCCAGTGGGTTTGGCGACGAGTATGAAGCGAGGGCCAACCAACGAGAGCGTACAGGTCGCAATGGTGGGTAGTGTATGGGGCTTTGGTGACAAAACGGATGGCACTGTGATAGACTGCATCCAGTTTGTTGAGTAGAGTGTTGGAGGCTATTTTATAGATGACATCACCGAAGTCGAGGATCGGTAGGATGGTCAGTTTTACGAGGGTATGTTTGGCAGCATGAGTGAAGGATGCTTTGTTGCGATATAGGAAGCCGATTCTAGATTTAATTTTGGATTGGAGATGCTTCATGTGAGTCTGGAAGGAGAGTTTACAGTCTAACCAGACACCCAGGTATTTGTAGTTGTCCACATACTCTAAGTCAGAACCGTCCAGAGTAGTGATGCTGGACGGGTGAGCAGGTGCGGGGCAGTGATCGGTTGAAGAGCATGCATTTAGTTTTACTTGTATTTAAGAGCAGTTGGAGGCCACGGAAGGAGAGTTGTATGGCGTTGAAGCTCGTCTGGAGGTTAGTTAACACAGTGTCCAAACATGGATCAGGGGAGAGGGCTGCAGCCAGTTGTAGGCTGAGACTTAGGGAGTTGGAGAGGGGGTCGGGGAGAGAAACCCAGCTCTGACTGGCTAATGGCTATAGGAAAGGTGGAGTGAGAAGGGAGAGGAGCAGCCTATAGCACTTCCTATACAGTGATCTGCTCTGCTAACCCTCTGCTTCCTCCCAGTGGAGTAGGCTAAATGTAAAGCTCTGGCAGGAGGGAAAGAGAGAGGGAAACAAAGGAGGGAGAATAAGGAGGGAAAGAGAGAGAGATCCTCCTTTCCAGTGGGATAGGCCAGAGAAATATGGGACATGGCTGCTCTGGTGTCAGCTTTCTGTTTTTAGTGTGTGTATCGTGTGAGAATGTGTGCATTATGTAAGAGGAGAGGTTTATAAAGAGCGGACTGACTGCAGAGCAGCACGCAGGTCTTATTAATAGAACTACTGCTGCTGTCCTGGAGAGGAGCTGGAACAGAGCCCACTGATCAGCTGGCCTAGTGCACACACACACACACACACACACACACACACGTCACAGGGTGTGTAAAACATCCCCCAGGGTGCTGGATTCGTACAGGGGAGAGGGTGTGTGTGTAGTTAATAGATAATGTAGTCATGTTTAGGTCTGCTGTATAGTGCTATAGTACAAAGAATACTGCTGTTGTTTTTTTAGGCCTCAGCTAGAAGACAAGCTGATTAACTCATGGGCTAACACCCACTTTCTCTCTCCTTCTGGACACACACACACACTTTCTCTCTCCTTCTGGACACACACACACACACACACTTTCTCTCTCTCCTTCTGGACAAACACACACTTTCTCTCTCCTTCTGGACACACACACACACTTTCTCTCTCCTTCTGGACACACACACACACTTTCTCTCTCCTTCTGGACACACACACACACTTTCTCTCTCCTTCTGGACACACACACACACACTTTCTCTCTCCTTCTGGACACACACACACACTTTCTCTCTCCTTCTGGACACACACACACACTTTCTCTCTCCTTCTGGACACACACACACACTTTCTCTCTCTCCTTCTGGACACACACACACTTTCTCTCTCTCCTTCTGGACACACACACACACACACACTTTCTCTCTCTCCTTCTGGACACACACACACACACACACTTTCTCTCTCTCCTTCTGGACACACACACACACACACACACACACACTTTCTCTCTCTCCTTCTGGACACACACACACACACTTTCTCTCTCTCCTTCTGGACACACACACACACTTTCTCTCTCTCCTTCTGGACACACACACACACACACACTTTCTCTCTCTCCTTCTGGACACACACACACACACACACACTTTCTCTCTCTCCTTCTGGACAAACACACACTTTCTCTCTCTCCTTCTGGACACACACACACACTTTCTCTCTCTCCTTCTGGACACACACACACTTTCTCTCTCTCCTTCTGGACACACACACACTTTCTCTCTCTCCTTCTGGACACACACACACTTTCTCTCTCCCCTTCTGGACACACACACACACTTTCTCTCTCCTTCTGGACACACACACACACACACTTTCTCTCTCTCCTTCTGGACACACACACACACACACACACACTTTCTCTCTCTCCTTCTGGACACACACACACTTTCTCTCTCTCCTTCTGGACACACACACACTTTCTCTCTCTCCTTCTGGACACACACACACACTTTCTCTCTCCTTCTGGACACACACACACACACTTTCTCTCTCTCCTTCTGGACACACACACACACACTTTCTCTCTCTCCTTCTGGACACACACACACACACACTTTCTCTCTCTCCTTCTGGACACACACACACACACTTTCTCTCTCTCCTTCTGGACACACACACACACTTTCTCTCTCTCCTTCTGGACACACACACACACACACTTTCTCTCTCTCCTTCTGAACACACACACACACACTTTCTCTCTCTCCTTCTGGACACACACACACACACACACACACTTTCTCTCTCCCCTTCTGGACACACACACACACACACACTTTCTCTCTCTCCTTCTGGACACACACTTTCTCTCTCTCCTTCTGGACACACACACACTTTCTCTCTCTCCTGGACACACACACACCTTCTCGCTCTCTTTGCTGAATCTCCAGGTTCCCACACTAGTCCAGAGAAACAGATGTCACAAGTATAACTGATGAGACATAAGCACTGAGAGGGGAGATCATGTGTGTATCATCAAGGCTGCTATCAGTTCAGTTGTAATAGAATTGTCCTCTGTTCCAAACCAAGGCCAGATCATTATGAACCCTCTCCTGGTCATCAATACCTGGTTGACATTGTTGACCCCTGGTTAGTCTAGCAGGGACAGTATCTAACCTGGAGGAGAGGTGGTGTGTGGCTACTACCTAGTAATGTGCCATACAATTCACACCCTCCCTCGAGCCCCTGCCTCTCTCCACCCACCCACACACACACAGTGAGTGGATATATTACACTACAACTACACAACACTAACCATACCCCTACTAACACCACCCAGCATTAACCCTATCCCCCCACTAACACCAACCAGCATTAACCATACCCCCACTAACACCACCCAGCATTAACCATACACCCACTAACACCAACCAGCATTAACCATACCCCCACTAACACCACCCAGCATTAACCCTATCCCCCCACTAACACCACCCAGCATTAACCATACACCCACTAACACCACCCAGCATTAACCATACCCCCACTAACACCACCCAGCATTAACCATACCCCCACTAACACCACCCAGCATTAACACCAACCAGCATTAACCATACACCCAGTAACACCACCCAGCATTAACCCTATCCCCCCACTAACACCAACCAGCATTAACCATACCCCCACTAACACCACCCAGCATTAACCATACCCCCACTAACACCAACCAGCATTAACCATACCCCCACTAACACCAACCAGCATTAACCATACCCCCACTAACACCACCCAGCATTAACCATACCCCCACTAACACCACCCAGCATTAACCATACACCCACTAACACCACCCAGCATTAACCATACCCCCACTAACACCACCCAGCATTAACCATACCCCCACTAACACCAACCAGCATTAACCATACACCCCACTAACACCACCCAGCATTAACCATACCCCCACTAACACCAACCAGCATTAACCATACCCCCACTAACACCACCCAGTATTAACAATACCCCCACTAACACCAACCAGCATTAACCATACCCCCACTAACACCACCCAGCATTAACCAGCTAACACACCGCAACACACACCAGCAGCTGACACACCTCAACACATACCAGCAGCTAACACACCTCAACACACACCAGCAGCTGACACACCTCAACACACACCAGCAGCTGACACACCTCAACACACACCAGCAGCTGACACACCTCAACACACACCAGCAGCTGACACACCTCAACACACACCAGCAGCTAACACACCTCAACACACACCAGCAGCTAACACACCTCAACACAAACCAGTGAACACATACAGCCCTGAGGTTCCTCTCCTCCTCTGGTCATAGTGCACATCTATTTTGCATGGGGACAAAGGGTTGCCCTGGCAACACACAGATCATGTTAATGTCCCGTCACAGGGATTCTGTGTGTGCTGGAATGAGTTGGGTCTGTGTGTGAGCGTGTGTGAATCTGTGTGTGTGTTTCCAGTGGCACATGAGTCACATGTGTGTGACTCATCTATGACATGACTGTCTGTCACTGAGAGTGTGTGTGTGTGTGTGTGTGTGTGTGTGTGTGTGTGTGTGTGTGTGTGTGTGTGTGTGTGTGTGTGTGTTCTTACAGACTCTTTGTTCTCCGTGAGGTCTAATCTGTGCCTCAGTGACTGAAACAGACAGCAGTCCAGCCCACTCTACAGGAGCTCTGATTTAAGTTACAAAAACACTAACTAGCCTACACTGTAGCGGCAAGCAAACAGAAAAGTGTTGTCAATACAAAGATGCAGTTTCCTGTTCTATGTGATGTTGGCCTGCCCTGAAATCACATGTAGGAACAATAAAGAGAATAGAGTTTGAAGTTTAGACATGTTCAATTTACAGTTTCCTGAGAGCTCTCTCTTTGTTCCCTTTATCTACCCCCCCTCTCTTTACACAAAGGGGCAGATTCACAGCACACATAGCAACACACAGATGCCTTCTGATTGGCTTAGAGGGTTGGGTACAGTTCTCTCTTTCTGCTACTGTGAACTCAGCTGCTCCGGCTGCTATTGTCTGGACCTCTCAAACACACCAGGCCCAACGGACACACACATCTCAAACCCTCATTACTAGCTGCTGCAACAGAAGGGCTTTCACACACACACCAGATTAAGCTTTTACTTGAGCCCAACTGCTAATTTAAAACACTACCACTAGTGACGAGTCTAACGAGAGCATTCAGCCTCGCTAAAGCTTTTAATCATGGTCCTGTGTGGACTGGGGTCAGCTCTGAAGGCCTTGATGTTTACCATTACAGGTGACCCTGACCAGACTAGCCCTGATCATGGCCTCACTAGCCTGGGTGTAAAGGCCTCCAGAGCCAGTGCTCTCTCTCTGCAGAAGCCCACTCTTTGTCCCACTAATACTGATTACGTAACTGGCAGAGTGCCCGGCACAGCACAGGGTAGGACAGCAGGGTAGTACTCACCGCTGTGTACCCACTACGGCCTCAACAGCGGACTCTGAGCACAACTACACTTTACTTTATACTCTGTAGACTGATAGTCTGTGCTCTGCCCTTTAACCTAGGTTTTGAGGAGTTTACAGCCCCCCCCCAATCAGCCACATGTTAGAGAATTCAGATTGTGTGTGTTTTGCACACTCAGCTGGTCTCTCCTGCTGGCTGAGCCGGGTCTATCTGGCCTTGGTTGAACCCACAAACACACCCCTCTGACCTACAGCTCTCAGGAGATTACATTTCTGACACAGAGGACAAATTGAGCAACGTCAACAACGCTCCAAAGGCCATGGAAAGTGTGGCAGTCAGACTTGTTAAAGTGCTGAACTGAACTGGAGCTGGCCAGCCATGGCCTAATACATGTCTGTATGACTGACTGACCTAGCCGGGTCATGGGTGGTTCTTCTCTGCAATAGATAGAGGTCAGACGACTAACATGTCGATCTAGCTGGCTATGAAAAGCCAACTAACTCCCGAGGTGTTGACCTCTTGCACCCTCTACAACCATTGTGATTATTATTTGACCCTGCTGGTCTTCTATGAACGTTGGAAACATCTTGAAGAACGATCTCGCCTTAATGGCCATGTACTCTTAGAATCTCCACCCGGCACAGCCAGAAGAGGACTGGCCACCCCTCAGAGCCTGGTTCCTGCCTTTCTAGATAGTTTATCCTAGCCACCGTGCCTCTACATCCGCATTGCTTGCTCTCTGGGGTATTCAGCTCGGTCTCTGTATAAGCACTTTGTGACAACTGCTGTTGTAAAAAGGGCTCTATAAAAACATTTGATTGATATGTATCTAGACTGGCGGCCACTTGCCAAACTAGTTGTGCTTTTACCAATTCCTCTGTTGCTGGTTATCGTGTAGAGGCCAGCGTTAGATACAGGCCAAGAGGCTACTGATAGTCGTCTATGCTCCACAATGTATTCAAACCTACATATTGTGTCAATAGACAGCTCTCTTTCCAGATGCCTTTAAACAGGGGCACAGCACAGGCAGACCAATCATCTGGTTTGGACTATGTTGACCTTGTTACTAAAATAAAGCAACAGAACAAGCAGCAAGCTGACTAACCATGTGGGAGTTCATCTCAGATATAGCAACAACATGTGAGTGGGAGAAGGCAACCATGCATGGTGGTGGGCGGCCATGTTTAGAACAGTAAAGCTGTTGGCTGACTTTTGGAGGGAGGTGTGTTGTTGTTGGCCAAGAGGAATCTGACCCAGCAAGGGGACTCTACTCAGCTCCAACTATGGGATGTGTGTGAAATTGTCAATAGTCTGTTACTTTCCTCTAGTGGTCTCCTCATCTTGATCTGCACTGATCTGATTCTGAACACAGGTCTTTTTCAATCAGTGAGGAAGGAGAGAGAAGATGAGAGGAAGCCAATGTAAACTATTGACATGCAGCCCATATCACAGGAAAGAGGAGAAAAGGCCAAAATAGAACTTTGACATGCAGCCCATATTACAGAGCATCATATATGGGCCAGGGAAGGCATAGAGAGTGGTGCGCTCTGCTAATCCTTCCCCCTGCCAGGAGGAAACTGAGCGGGCCAGATGGTTCCTACTGTTCCTGCTGAGATGGCTGCCGGTTGGCTGAGCGCAACCATGGGGGAGGAGCCACAGGGGCACAGGAGGTGACCGGCACACAGGAGCTGATGATGTCACTAACACAGAACCGGTCGGGTCAACACACTTACGTCCCGTGCTGGTTATGAGCCCGAGCAACCACTGAGCCTGAGTGTGTGTGTGTCAGGCATGAGCAAGAGCAACCACTGAGCCTGTGTGTGTGTGTGTCAGGCATGAGCAAGAGCAACCACTGAGCCTGAGTGTGTGTGTGTGTCAGGCATGAGCAAGAGCAACCACTGAGCCTGTGTGTGTGTGTGTGTGTCAGGCATGAGCAAGAGCAACCACTGAGCCTGTGTGTGTGTGTGTGTGTGTCAGGCATGAGCAAGAGCAACCACTGAGCCTGAGTGTGTGTGTGTCAGGCATGAGCAAGAGCAACCACTGAGCCTGAGTGTGTGTGTGTCAGGCATGAGCAAGAGCAACCACTGAGCCTGAGTGTGTGTGTGTCAGGCATGAGCCCGAGTGACCACTAAGCTTGTGTGTGTGTGAGCGTGAGCCTGTGTGTGTGTCAGGCCAGCGTGAGCCTGTGTGTGTGTGTCAGGCCAGCGTGAGCCTGTGTGTGTGTGTCAGGCCAGCGTGAGCCAGATAAGACCCCCAGTTACATAAGAGCATTACTGGGAGGACTGGTTGGAGCCGAATCACACGCTGAACTGGAACTGAACTACAGTACCGGCCAACACAGGAACCTGTCAGAGCACTTTTATGTTCAAGTTACATACCGCACCTTTAATAATAACAGGTTTATTATTATTGACAAAAGAAAAACAATAGGCATGTTTTGGAGCCCAGAGGTCTACAAAGACAGTCAGCGTGACACATCCAGCATGTCAAAACACAACATAGACCTACATCCCAGTGATCAGACATGACTAACCCTTTCTGTGAGAACAAAAACACCTGTCGCTGTACCTGCCTGTCATTCTGTCTGGTTAGTGAAATAACATAACGCCTGTCCTTTTATACCCGCCTGTCATTCTGTCTGGTTAGTGAAATAACATAACGCCTGTCCTTTTATACCCGCCTGTCATTCTGTCTGGTTAGTGAAATAACATAACGCCTGTCCTTTTATACCCGCCTGTCATTCTGTCTGGTTAGTGAAATAACATAACGCCTGTCCTTTTATACCCGCCTGTCATTCTGTCTGGTTAGTGAAATAACATAACGCCTGTCCTTTTATACCTGCCTGTCATTCTGTCTGGTTAGTGAAATAACATAACGCCTGTCATTCTGTCTGGTTAGTGAAATAACATAACGCCTGTCCTTTTATACCCGCCTGTCATTCTGTCTGGTTAGTGAAATAACATAACGCCTGTCCTTTTATACCCGCCTGTCATTCTGTCTGGTTAGTGAAATAACATAACGCCTGTCCTTTTATACCCGCCTGTCATTCTGTCTGGTTAGTGAAATAACATAACGCCTGTCCTTTTATACCCGCCTGTCATTCTGTCTGGTTAGTGAAATAACATAACGCCTGTCCTTTTATACCCGCCTGTCATTCTGTCTGGTTAGTGAAATAACATAACGCCTGTCCTTTTATACCCGCCTGTCATTCTGTCTGGTTAGTGAAATAACATAACGCCTGTCCTTTTATACCCGCCTGTCATTCTGTCTGGTTAGTGAAATAACATAACGCCTGTCCTTTTATACCCGCCTGTCATTCTGTCTGGTTAGTGAAATAACATAACGCCTGTCCTTTTATACCCGCCTGTCATTCTGTCTGGTTAGTGAAATAACATAACGCCTGTCCTTTTATACCCGCCTGTCATTCTGTCTGGTTAGTGAAATAACATAACGCCTGTCCTTTTATACCCGCCTGTCATTCTGTCTGGTTAGTGAAATAACATAACGCCTGTCCTTTTATACCTGCCTGTCATTCTGTCTGGTTAGTGAAATAACATGCCTGTCATTCTGTCTGGTTAGTGAAATAACATAATGCCTGTCATTCTGTCTGGTTAGTGAAATAACATAACGCCTGTCCTTTTATACCTGCCTGTGTGTATGGTGAATAACAAAACACCTGTTGTAGGTGAATCACTGCAAGAAGGTTGGCATAATAGTCAGATTGACTGTCTGATTGTTCTGTCGGGCCTGGCTGGCGGTGAGAGTTCCCTCAACTCTGTGCTCTACTGGCTGTTCGGGGCCTTCGGCGATGGGCTAATTAAGCAATAAGGCCAGAGGGGGTGTGGTATATGGACAATAGGGCTGCTCTTATGCGCGCCGCAACGAGGAGTGTTAGGACACAGCCCTTAGCCGTGCTATATTGGCCATATATCACAAACCCCCCCCGAGGTGCCTTATTGCTATTATAAACTGGTTACCAACGTAATTGGTATTAACAGCTTCTACCCCCAAGCCATAAGACTCCTGAACAGCAAATCAAAGGGCTACCCACACCCCTCTTTACGCTGCTGCTACTCTCTGTTTATAATCTATGCATAGACACTAACTCTACCTACATGTTCATATTACCTCAATTACCTCGACTAACCGGTGCCCCCACACATTGACTCTGTACCGGTACTCCCTGTATATGGGACAGCAGGTAGCCTAGTGGTTAGAGCGTTGGGCCAGTAACCAGCAGGTAGCCTAGTGGTTAGAGCGTTGGGCCAGTAACCAGCAGGTAGCCTAGTGGTTAGAGCGTTGGGCCAGTAACCGAAAGGTTGCTAGATCGAATCCCTGAGCTGACAAGGTAAAAATCTGTTGTTCTGCCCCTCATCAAGGCAGTTAACCTGTTGTTCCCCGGTAGACCATCATTGTAAATAAGAATTTGTTCTTAACTGACTTGCCCCGTTAAATAAAATAAAATAAAATATATAGCCTCGCTATTGTTATTTTACTGCTGCTGTTTAATTATTTGTTACTTTTATTTTGTATTTTTTACTTAACACTTATTTTTTCTTAACTTCTTAAAGCATTGTTGGTTAAGTAAGCATTTCACTGTAAGGTCTACACCTGTTGTATACGGCGCATGTGACAAATACATTTTGATTTGATAATTAGAGGAGTAAAAATAAATGTTTCGTCATAGGCATGGTATACGGTCTGATATACCACGGCTTTCGGCCAATCAGCATTCAGGGCTCGAACCACCCAGTTTATGGGGGGGGGGGGGGGGGGGGGAATCTGTTTGAGGGGTGTGGACGTCCCCTGAGACGCCTTGTTAGACGTCCAACAGGAAACACCTCCAAACAAACAAAAAAACACACTGATTCAAAGGCACGTTCCAGTAGACATTTATGTAAAGAAAGCTTCGATATGCTTTCAGTGACCAGGAAGTTTCAGTTTGTTCTTCTCTTCCCCTTCCCATCTATTCTTCTTGTTCCCCCCCTTGTCTCTCCTCCCTTATTCGTTCCTCTCCAGAACCATGACTCATTGTGAGATCATGTGTGTGTTGTAGCCTATGTACTTAGTGTGTGTGTGTGTGTGTGTGTGTGTGTGTGTGTGTGACATCCGACCATTTCCTTGCTCTTTTGTGACTGGTCTGCCATGGCTCTTTATGAGATCTGTTACAGCTGTGTGTGTGCACGCACACACACACATACATACACATGTCTGTGTGCAATATGTGTGTTGGTTCTCCTATCGTTGTCCCAACAAGGATAGTGGGAGGACAAAGGCTATTTTAAGCTTAGGGGTTAGGTTTAGGGTTACAATTAGGATTAGAATTAGGGCAGGGTTTCCCAAACTCGATCCTCGGGACCCCAAGGGGTGCACGTTTTGGTTTTTGCCCTAACACTACACAGCTGATTTAAATAATCATCCGATTGTGTTTGTCTCTCTCAGCCAGCACAGGGGCCACAGCACTAGCCTACATGTTGAACAACAAGTCAGTCAGATGACTTCACTTAGCACTGAGCTAAACACTGCACTGTGATGGCTCCCTTTCCCTTTCTCACACACATGGTTGCAATCTAAAGTTGAAGAAAAAGCGCTTGTGAATCAGAATTTGTATAACAAGTAAAAGCCTAAAAAAAACAAGAACACGTTCTCTAAACATTCTCTCTGTTACGTTGTGGGTGTGTGAATCAAGACAGTAAGTCCACGGGGGTAAAGCCTGGAGAAACTAACTCCTGTCACTAGTTCAGCGTAGAGGCTAGAATGCTCCGTAAACACCTTCCTCGCCAGGGAGATGAGGAGAGAGGGGGTCTGGGAGGAGGAGGAGAGGATAAGACAGGAAAGGAGAGAAGAACGGGATCAGGATAAACGGAGGAGATAGATGGAGTACAGGGAGGGCAGTCTGTCTGTCTGCATTTTCAACCAGAGGAACAGTATGTCCCATAATAACAATAGAACAGTGGGAGCATCGGCTGGCCTGTCATATGGGAACAGCTCCAGAGCAGCTTCTATTGCAATTAGACATTATTAATAGAACCACCGTGACAGACCGACAGGGAGCCAACAACAGAATCTATATGAGGGGGAAGGGAAAGAAAGGCTCAGTTGGTAGAGCATGGCACTTGCAACGCCAGGGTTGTGTGTTTGATTCCCACGGGGGACCAGTACAAAACAATATGAAAATGTATGCTCTGGATAAGAGCGTCTGCTAAATGACTCAAATGTAAATGTAGTCCAACTACAGTCACTTGAGATCCAGCAGGAAAAGACAGATCTGTCTCTTTAGCTCAGTAAAACTGTGTTGTTGTTTACAATTGGCCAAGCAAAAATAAAAACTGCAGTGTGTAGTACAGTAAGTGTGTGATTTATTTACTATATGTACAGTGTGTGTGTTTACCACATCCATATGTCAGAGCCATGAACCCTGGGTTCTTTTTAAAGGTAAAGCCAGAGTCAGTGTGCAGGGGTGAAATCTCAGCCTTTTGATGTTGGACAACATGTTTACACCCGGACATTGGCTAGAGAGACATGTTACACTACAGTGTCAGTAAGATGGGGGTGTAGGACACTGATGGTGTGGGGTTTGTTGTGTAGTAGGAAAAGCCATCTCTGATTGGGCTTTCTTTGTCTGACAGTGGTTGCTGTGTGACCACATCAAACCTCTGTGCAGTAGTTGCAGGCCCTGCCTATTGTCTGACAAGTGACAACAGGTCCCAGTACAGTAGACAGAGACCAAGCTAGTACAGAAGAAACAGCTGAATGTCTTCTGATTGAAGGTAATGTGCTAAGGCCAAAGAGTATCAGCTAGCTGCTCTGAGCTCCAACTAGCTGCTGTTATGTTGTTGCCCCTACAAGAATCATTACCAACCTTGGATTAATGACAAGCATGTTGAAGCAATCACTACATTACTAGACTATGTCCAAGCAGGCAGACTAGACTGGCAGGCAGGGGCATACAATACAGTCCATGTATTACTAATAGAGCTGGCATTACAGACAACTGCTGATGCGGTTGAATAAACCTGATATGAAAACAGACAAAGCTGGCTGCCCTGCAGACTTCATGTTAATCATACATCATGTAAACACACAGACAGTACACAAGGCAGAGAGCAGATCGAAATCTCTGTTCATAGTGATGATTCAGAGTCACAGTGAAGATGTTCAGTTCGAACAAAGGGCTTTGAGCATTGCAGCATACCCATACCAGACTGACAGAATAACGCAGAGCTCTCAGGCACACAAAAGAAGCTACAGCTGTTTTATCATGCAGTGAGTTGCTCCACCGTGCCCGTGTGACCTGCTGTGTTTTGTTCCCCAAAAATCTGCTTTTTGACAGAAATTACAAGATGACATTGTGTTGTTATAATTGAACCATTGCTCAGATATCTGTAGCCATCTTGTTTACCTATCCATTGTGTAATTTGGCAGTCAGAATGTCCTAATTCCCGTGGCCTCACTGGCCTGCCTGGGTCAGGTTTACTTTGTTATCAACACAGGCAGGCAAGCGAGTTAACCAGCTGTTACATACCTCTCCCTCTTCCGGGGGACTGCCTGGCTGGCTACATTCTGATGATCCAACAACACACACAGGCCAACGATGGATCATGTCAATATGATCCTCATGACCCTATTAGTACTGCAATGATGGGCACCGTAGTGAAGGCTCACTCAGACGAATACCATGAACAGTATAGCTTCTGTTGGCATGGAATAAATCCATGTAGATCAGCTTACCTCGCTCTGGTTTCATGTTAGCCAGTGTCATCTGGATCCCTCTGGGAATCTGGCAGCCTCGGCAGCCTCTGTCTGTCTGTCTGTCTGTCTGTCTGTCTTCGGTCTGAAGACTCCCGTCCACACAGCCCTGACAGCAATATACTGCTGTGTGTCTGACTGTGTGGATCCAAATCTTCCAAAGGATTGCTGACTTATTGCATTAAGCAACAATACCAGCTGGGTAGCCTGTATGCTGCCAATCGCCCCCTAATTTACCCGACAAAGCAATGCTTTGTTACCAAACTGCTACTGTACAGGTCCATCGAGTCAGATCCACTGTTAACTGGCCAACGAACAGTTGAGCTAGCTAGCTAAATCTGACCGTCAAACATTAGATTAGCTCCGAGTTATTGCTTCATCAACCACCTAGCTAGCCAACAAGGCATTGAGCTGACAATCTGGCTGTCCACCCCCCAAAAATAAACGTCTCAAATTCCACCACCAAAACCACGACAGTAGTCCCGTCACGAAGCATCTCTCTCTCTCTCTTTCAGCTTGCTGTGCTCCTGTAACCTCACCTATTTGGCTTAGCTAACGTGGCTTTAGCTAGCTGACCAAACAAACAACACACAGGCATCTGATCTGATGACGACCTTCTCAAACAAAACACCCCAACGCGCAGGTAGCTAGAGTGATCCACCTCCGATAACAATGGGCTCGAGTAAAGGACAGACCTATTTCACCCGATCATTCTGAAAAACAGCCAACGTTAGCTAAACGCCGTGTTGTCCAGAAGCATCAGTTCCACTTGTCGTCTTGAAACATAGTGAGGTAAAGTAGCCACGTCTCGTGTCAGTTACCTAGTTATTGTTGACTAGCTTTCTCTCATATCAAAAGTTTGTCAGAAAACAAGCTGACCATTTATTTCCCAACTTGTCGCAGTGGCTAGCGAGCTTTTTTCCTTCTTCCAAAACAACGGTTCGCTGGCTAGCGAACTTCGTCCAGCTCAACAACACAGTACAGGCGCATACTGTTCGCAACAAAATTATATTGTGTGCTCTTTCTTATCCATAAACTCGTTTTGTGTGCTCTCTTCCCCTCTCTCTAGCAATGTCCCCGTGTCAAAACAGATCGCCGCAGTCTTTTCTCAGTCACGTGTCCCAACAACAGCTAGACCACTTTCCTGTACCAGCCCTCGAGTGAACCTGCTGCGATAGCAACCGTGATCTACAAACTTTTTGGTTACAGTTTGACAATGTGTCAAGATGACAACAAATAGCATACACTAAACATGGTTCAAATGAACATTATAACTCTGTGTAAGTGCACCTCAGTACAGGCCAGGATGGATACATTGTAGCGGGACGGCCACTGCTCTGATTTGATTGGTGGATTGGATGCGCGTTCACGTCTGCACGTGGCACGTGTATTTTGTATGTGAACATTTTGTTCTGGGTGCTTGACGTGTTCAGATACACATTAATGCTGCGTTGATGTGCTCCTCTGGGTTTTAGATTTCGTAGTTCTGAAATACGACTTCGTTTTATTCATGTGCTTTTTGGTCTGAACAGTTCTTCAACCAATATGATTAGCACATTTTAGCTGGCCTGACAAACTAGCTAACGTTGTTTATAATAAAGTTAGTTGGCTTGTTTAAATTGTTGAACATTGACAATATTGTCAAAATAGCTACATCATTTTTACCAATATTGGAGTTGTCATCTTTTGGTTGGCAAGGCAAAAGGTCAGTGGTGAAACGTCACAACGCCGTAAACTCGAGACCATTTTCTCTGAGTTTCCCATTTATACTCTGATTTGGAGGGTCGCCTGGGAACTCTAATAGCACGAGAACGCAGCATAGGCAGATTAAAAGAGTGACAATATCGTAGCACTTTGACAATTAAAATTTGAGATTTTCTTTGTTTGAACTGTGCATAGTAGTCAGCGCTTTGATTGTCTTTGAAAGTGAATACAGTGAATCAGTCAATAACGACAACACGAATCCAGGCCACCATCTCTCACAAGGCCTATAATAAGATTAGGGATGTTTTATTCGTTACTCAATGCTCACTATTGATAATTTTGAGTAATATTGTTAACCATGTATTGCTCACAGAGGAAAAATTGTCATAGATTCACTCAGAGCAACAATACATTCAGAACGACAATAAATCCTACCACTGCAAAATGACAAAGGGTGGCTTCCTAACTACACTTTATATACAAAAGTTTGTGGACACCCATTAAAGTGGATTTGGCTATTTCAGCCACGTATACAATCGAGCACATGTAACAGTGTAGGTTCCGTCCCTCTCTTCGCCCCAACCCGGGCTCGAACCAGGGACCCTTGCACACATCAACAACTGACACCCCACGAAGCATCGTTACCCAACGCGCCACAAAAGCCACGGCCCTTGCAACGCAAGGGGAAACCCTACTTCAAGTCTCAGAGCGAGTGACGTCACTGAATGAAATGCTATTAGCGCGCACCACCGCTAACTAACTAGCCATTTCACATCGGTTACACACACAGCCGTGCAATCTCCATAGACAAACATGGCCTTACTGAAGAGCTTGGTGACATTCACTGTGGCACCGTCATAGGATGCCACCTTTCCAACAAGTCATGTTGTCAAATTTATTCCCTGCTAGAGATGCCCCGGTCAACTGTAAGTGTTGTTATTGTGAAATGGAAACGTCTAAGTGCAACAACGGCTCAGCCGTGAAGTGGTAGGCCACACAAGCTCACAGAACAGGACTGCCGAGTGCTGAAGCAACACTCACTACCGAGTTCCAAACTGCCTCTGGAAGCAACGTCAGCACAATAACTGTTCGTCAGGACCTTCACGAAATGGGTTTGCATGGCCGAGCAGCCTAAGGTGATGTAACGCTCGTCACCATTGGACTCTGGAGCATCTGGCAGTCCGACGGACTAATCTGGGTTTGGCGGATGCCTAGGAGAACGCTACCTGCCCCAATGCATAGTGCCAACTGTAAAGTTTGGTGGAGGAGGAATAATGGTCTGGGGCTGTTTTTCATGTTTTGGGCTAGGCCCCTTAGTTCCAGTGAAGGGAAATCTTGAGGCAAAAGCATACAATGGCATTCTAGATGATTCTGTGTTTCCAACTTTGTGGCAACAGTTTGGGGAAGGCCCTTTCAGGTTTCAGCATGACAATGCCCCCACGCACAAAGCGAGGTCCATACAGAAATGGTTTGTCGAGATCGATGTGGAAGAACTTGACTGGCCTGCACAGAGCACTGACCTCAACCCCATCGAACACCTTTGGGATGAGTTGGAATGTCGACTGCGAGCAAGGCCTAATCTCCCAACAACAGTGCCCGACCACACTAATGGTCTTGATGCTGAATGGAAGCAAGTCCCCACAGCAATGTTCCAACTGCTAGTGGAAAGCCTTCCCAGAAGAGTGGAGGCTGTTATAGCAGAAAAGGGGGGACCAACTGCATATTAATACCCATAATATTGGAAGGAGATGTCCACATACTTTTGGTCATGTAATGTATTTCATTACTGCACTCAAACTTGTTGACCTATAAGCCGCTTGCTCTTGAAGTTCATAGTTGAAACTATATTCACGGTTGTGCGTGTGTGTGTGAACACGCATGTGTGATTCCAAAACAAGGGACAGATAAAATACTACTTACAGATAACCTGTTATGCAACTATGGCATGTCTGTCTCCACTCTGGTCCCTGATCCATTCTCTATATTCAACCTGTCCTACAATGTCTGGATGGGTGGGACATTCAATTAAATAAGCAGAAAACAGGTTTTAAAGGGTAAAATTTGACTAATTTGACATGCGTGGGACAAAGGAAACCCTGTAGCATCTGTGATGATGACAACACAAAGAGACCTCAGCAGAACAACATACTGTATCAGCTGGAGGAATCCCTCTGCAGGTGACTGAGTTACACTGTGTTATGTTGCAATCTAGTGGTGGAAGAATAGAAGTGCAGTGTATCAGTGGGCATTTAAAAGAACAGGTGGAGACATGTCAATAGTAATCAAATCAAATTGTATTTGTCACACGCGCCAAATACAACAGGTGTAGATCTTACAGTGAAATTCTTACTTACAAGCCCTTGACCAACAATGCAGTTTTAAGAAAAATACCTAAAAGTAACAAATAATTAAAGAGCAGCAGTAAGCTAACAATCTATAGAGGTGAAGTGCCTAGGGGTGGAGGTGCCAGTTGCAGTTCAAAACACATTTGATCTACTACATACAGTACCAGTCAAAAGTTTGGACACACCTACTCATTCAAGGGTTTTTCTTTATTTTTACTATTTTCTACATTGTAGAATAATAGTGAAGACATCAAAACTATGAAATAACACATATGGAATCATGTAGTAACCAAAATAGTTTTAAACAAATCAAAATATATTTTATATTTGAGATTCTTCAAAGTAACCAACCTTTGCCTCGATGACAGCTTTGCACACTCTTGGCATTCTCTCAACCAGCTTCATGAGGTAGTCACGTGGAATGCTTTTCCAACAGTCTTGAAGGAGTTCCCACATATGCTGAGCACTTGTTGGCTGCTTTTCGTTCACTCTGAGGTCCAACTCATCCCAATCCATCTCAATTGGTTTGAGGTTGGGTGATTGTGGAGGCCAGGCCATCTGATGCAGCACACCATCACTCTCCTTGGTCAAATAGCCCTTACACAGCCTGGAAGTGTGTTTTGAGCCATTGTCCTGTTGAAAAAGAAATTATAGTCTGACTAAGCGCAAATCAGATGGGATGGCATATCGCTGCAGAATGCTATGGTAGCCATGCTGGTTAAGTGTGCCTTGAATTCTAAATAAATCACTGACAGTGTCACCAGCAAAGCACCCCACACCATCACACCTCCTCGTCCATGCTTCACGGTGGGAACCACACATGCATCATCTGTTCACTTACTCTGTGTCTCACAAAGACACGGCGGTTGGAACCAAAAATCTCAAATTTGCACTCATCAGACCAAAGGACAGATTTCCACTGGTCTAATGTCCATTGCTTGTGTTTCTTGGCCCAAGCAAGTCTCTTCTTATTATTGGTGTCCTTTCATCATAATGCTTGATGGTTTTTGTGACTGCACTTGAAGAAACTTTAAAAGTTCTTGAGATTTTCCAGATTGACTGACCTTCATGTTAAAGTAATGATGGACTGTTGTTTCTCTTTGCTTATTTGAGCTGTTCTTGCCATAATATGGACTTGGTCTTTTACCAAATAGGACTATCTTCTGTATACCAACCATACCTTGTCACAACACAACTGATTGGCTCAAACGCATTAAGAAGGAAAGAAATTCCACAAATTAACTTTTAACAAGGCACACCTGTTAATTTAAATGCATTACAGGTGTCTACCTCATGAATTTGTTTGAGAGAATGCCAAGAGTGTGCAAAGCTGTCATCAAGGCAAAGGGTGGCTACTTTGAAGAATCTCAAATATAAAATATATTTTGATTTAACACTTTTTTAGTTACTACATGATTGCATAGGTGTTATTTCATAGTTTTGATGTCTTCACTATTATTTTACAATGTAGAAAATATAATAATAATAATAAATAATAATAATAATAATAATAATAAATAATAACCCTTGAATGAGTAAGTGTGTCCAAACTTTTGACTGGTGCTGTACATATGAAATACACTTTTGACTGGTGCTGTACATATGAAATACACTTTTGACTGGTGCTGTACATATGAAATACACTTTTGACTGGTGCTGTACATATGAAATACACTTTTGACTGGTGCTGTACATATGAAATACACTTTTGACTGGTGCTGTACATATGAAATACACTTTTGACTGGTGCTGTACATATGAAATACACTTTTGACTGGTACTGTACATATGAAATACACTTTTGACTGGTGCTGTACATATGAAATACACTTTTGACTGGTGCTGTACATATGAAATACACTTTTGACTGGTGCTGTACATATGAAATACACTTTTGACTGGTACTGTACATATGAAATACACTTTTGACTGGTACTGTACATATGAAATACACTTTTGACTGGTACTGTACATATGAAATACACTTTTGACTGGTACTGTACATATGAAATACACTTTTGACTGGTACTGTACATATGAAATACACTTTTGACTGGTACTGTACATATGAAATACACTTTTGACTGGTACTGTACATATGAAATACACTTTTGAGTCTAACATCAGTATTGAAGGAAATGACACGAGTCTGGATTCAGGTGCTGGAATTCCAACTGTTTATTTTCTACTTTTTAGTGACTACAGAAAATTTTACATTTTAACGCTGAAAATCAAAAGCTGGATGACATCATCACTTGCTTCTCTTTATTATTTTTATTGACATTTTTGTTTTGTTTAGCAAACACAGCAGGTGATGTTGCACAGCACTGAGCGAGCAGTAGCAAAGCCAAGAATATTACAACCTAAATGATTAAACCAACCAAGCTTTGATATACTGTGGCCCATAAGGACAGTGTCTTGGAGTAGGACTGCTGATCTAGGAGAAGGTGACCCCACTTATTTACTTGGATTCAAAGTGAACAAATGACCCTAGATCAGCACTCCTACTCTGAGACACTTTATGAATATGGGCCAAGAACTGTGCATCTCTACACCTAGCCCAACATCCATCTAGCCCATCACACACAGAAACACAACTAGACACTATGATGATTGATATGAAGGACAGACGGCTTCAGAGGAAGGATTGATGGGAAAATAACAATGGACGCCTGTCACTGGCTGGTTTACACCAGAACAACTGTGTGAACTGGAAAATGCAGAAACAACTGCTGGGTTCTCTTTGGAAATAAATGTCAGCAAGTTGGTTTCAGTATTTTTTGTTGTTCAACAAAACCTTTATAATATATGAATAATCTCTGGAAGAGGCCCCAAGTAAGGTTGCATAATTCCAGGAACTTTAAATAAATTCCCTGTTTTTCCAGAAGTCCTGGTTGGACGATTCCAGATTTCCTGCTTCATTTCCTCCAGATTCCGGGTTTCCTCCAACTGTGATTTCAGGTAAACCAGAGAATTTGGCCTTCCCTGTAGCTCAGTTGGTAGAGCATGGTGTTTGCAACACATGGTGTTTGCAATGCCAGGGTTGTGGGTTTGATTCCCACGGGGGCCAGTACCAAAAAAAAGAAGAAAAAAAAAAGGTATGAAATGAAATGTAAGTCGCTCTGGATAAGAGCGTCTGCTAAATGACTAAAATGTAATTTTTTGCAACCCTGCCCCCAGTGAGGGCCTCACCCTCCTTTATTGTTTAGTGTTTTCACATTCAAAATGACCACCTTTAGCACACTACTTCTTTAGGGAATAGGGTACCACCTCAGATTTGCCCAAACGTCTGATTGTCTCAGGCGCTGCTGTGATGAGACTCAGCCTGATTAGGGACACAGTAACACACATATACTGAAGCACACAGAGACACACAGACAGACAAATGTACGCACATACACACCACACACACACACACACACACACACACACACACACACACACACACACACACACACACACACACACACACACACACACACACACACACACACACACACACACACACACACACACACACAGAGAGCCTGTCTAGTTCTACAATGTAACTACTGTCGTCTGCATGGCTATTCCCATTGAACTGTATGGCCTGTGGAGATTGAATGGAAGAGAAAGTAACAGAGGGCTGAAAGCTAAAACATCTAGACTCCACTTAACTGTGTCAGGATCCACTGTAACCGGGCCTGTTCTAAGAAGGACGGCTACTACTGAGAAATGAGATGAGCACTAAACAGCTTCAAGCTGCTAAACTGAGTTCACTGACCACACACACACACACACACACACACACACACACACACACACACACACACACACACACACACACACACACACACACACAGACACACACACACACACACAGAGAGAGAGACTAGATAAGTGCTGTCCCACCCATATACACACACACGTTTCTTTGTAGGTTTATTAGACTTTGCTCATTGTCATTACACGAGTTTGCACCAAACAACAGACACTGTGTGGAGCTAGGCGGCAGGGACACAATATTATGAACAAGAGGCATATGTTTCAAATCACACCCTAATCCCTATATAGTGCACTTCATCACACCATATTCCCTTCCTAATGCACTACATCACATATTTGGAATAGGATTTAATTTGAAATGCAGTTCAGAACAAGCTCTCTGACCCCGCCCCTGGCAGGCCTGCTGCCCCGCCCAGACCCCATCCAGCCCACCGCTAACCCCCCCCAACTCCACCCACCTCACTCTGTGTGTCAGACAGCAAAGTGACTCAGATCAGTCCTTAGGGACCAACTGTTTTATATATCTGATATATTCCAGCTCTAACTCACCTGATTCAACTAGTCACGGGCTTCATGATTAGTTGACTTAGTTGAAAGAGGAGTGCAAGTGTTGGAATAGACCTAATATGTGAAATGGTTGGTGGTCCGATACCTGATTCACACATTTGTAACCAGGCCACCACAGTACAGCTTGGCTTGGCCCTATAGTGTGAATCAGGCACCAGAGGACTGGGTTGAGCAACACTGAGAGGACTTGCAGCCCTGGTTTAGTTTAAAACATCACTTCAGGTTGTACATTTAAACAGGAGATTCCCTACACGGCGGAGTAACCTTGACTACAGAAGCCCCCGGCCTACAGCCTTCTACTAACATCTATACCCGTGCTGCGAATGGCAAATCAAAACTCAACATCTCCTAAACTCACAAATGCCAGTGCTTTTTCAAACGTTTTAATTCATTTATTTTTCCTTTTTTTCTCAACTTTTTGGTTTGTTTTAGAAATCTTTGGATGCTCATTATTATTATTAATACCCATAAAATAAAATAAAAAAATTGAAAAGTCAAAAGAATATAAAACACATTACACACTGCTGCTTTTTTGACAGCTGTTGAGCGAAGTACGTACCAAGTGTAGAACGTCTGTATCTGAAATGACACCCTATATAGTGCACTAGTTTTGAACAGAGCCATAGGGTTTGGGTTAGTAGAGATATGAAACGAACACATCCCCTAGTCAAAATCCTGATTTTCAATATTGTCCTGATCACATCCTGGATGAGCCATAGGGTTCTGGTCAGAAGTAATGCACTACATAGGAAATAGGATGTAGTGTCAGACGTGTGTCGGCCCGTTGTCAGGGCAATGGTGTGGTCTCTGGCAGTGTTCAGAACACATGTTGAAGTGACAGAGCTGTGATATACGAGAAGAAGAACACAAACCCGCTCCTTCATCTGATCTAAGCAGGAGAATGGTATAAGTCTGTAAGACAAAACTGAATGTTCATTTGTTTGTTTTTTTGTTTGTTTTCTCTCAAAAAACCTACTATATACAAATCTAGATGTTCTACAAAGGCATAAATTAAAGCAGTGGTTAAGCAATAATACAAAAACACAATTCCATTAAAATCAAATCATCACAACACAGAAGACGAGAAAAGGAAAACATATGAACACATTATCACAGCAGTTGTTGGTTTTACCCTGTAAAAAACAATAGTCTACCATCATTATAATATCGGAATAAGTACCCAACGTCTGATAACAAAATAGTACACTTCATCTCTCCATCCAGACAAGTTTCAAACCTCAAGACCCTGAAACTTGTCCTCCGCGACCTTGAACAGAACACTTCTGCCAAAAAAAACATTCAAAATAAATAAGAACCATCAAGATTTTTGAAAGAAGTAACAATAACATTAGTTACCAAACTAGTTGAGTTCTGCCTGACCCACTTTGACAATCTATCTCCACAGAACCACAGAGTTCTCACTATGAGGTATTCAGAGACAAACACAGCCAGAGTGCTGGGCCTTCCTTCAAAGGGGAGGAGAGAGGATGGGAGGAGAGTGGGAGGAAGGGAGGGGGGCAGGGGAGACAGAAGAAGAAGAAGAGCTTTGGTATATCAGCAGGAGTGGAGATCAGAAATTCCTTTGGTATGTTTTCATTGCATGGTTGAGCTGGCGAAAGCACCACTTGTGAGAGAGAGCGAGAGAAAGAGAGAGAGCAGAAAGTGAGAGATATTCCTTTAGTCTTCAGTAGTGGCCCTTCTCTACAGGCTGAGGTATTCAAAGAGTAAAAGGTCAAAGGTCATAGAGAGGTCAACAGTGGTTTAACACTTTGGTTCAAGCAAGGCACTCGTCCTGGGAGTTTTAGAGAGGTTGTCAACATGTCTGAATGTTGTCAACATGTAATTTTAGAGCGTTCAATGTTGTCAACATATCATTCTAGAACGTTGTAAACATAATTCAAGAACATTTTCAACATGTCTGTCTACAATGTTGTCAACATTCTAGAACCTTGTCAACATGTCATTCTCGAACGTTGTCAACCTCTGTCTAAAATGTTGTCAACATCATTCTAGAATTTTGCCAACATATCATTCTCAAAAATTGTCAACATTTCTTTCTAGAACATTGTTAATATGTATGTCTAGAGTGTTGTCAACATCTTCATTGTTTTGGTAACATAGTCTACAGCTTCAGTATCATGTCTACCTATAGCTTTATAAGTAGAGAGCAGAGATGTTGAGAGACCAAGCAGAGCAGGGGGAGGGGAGGAGGACGAGAGGAGAGGAGGGGTAAGGATAAGGAAATACAGTAAACCTTCTATCCACATCACTCATGTCAGCCGTGCAATGACAAAATCTTTGGTTATCTTTGGTATCATCAAAGTGATAGAAATCACAAATGGAAATTGAGTGAGGTAGCATCTTTGGTTCACACTATAAAATATCAGTAGGTCTTAACACATTTAGAGATTTCTTTATCCTCTTCTTTGTTGTTTTCTTTTCGACGTGAGGAAGCAGCTCTCGCTTGGCTTTGCTTCATTTAATATAATACTCATTAACATGGAGAGGAGCTACAGTAACCCACAGACAGAGGCAGAGATACCCCCACTCCCAGCCCAGAGACTGCTACCCCAGACATGGAGAGGAGCAAAGGAGCGAACCAAGCCCATAGACAGTAAACTCCACACAATTTGACTCATACTTTGGGAAGGCAAGCCACTGTAGTGCTTTCTTCCTGGTGCTGACATGCATAGCATCCATCCATACCCACTGAGATGAGACGGAGGGAGAGGAAGAGAGGAGAGCCAGAATGATGGAGTAGAGAAATGGAGGTAGAGGAGAGATACTGGGTGAGGAGGAGAGGAGGAGAAATGGTAGTGGTGTAAAGTGCTTAAGTAAAAATACGTTAAAGTACTACTTAAGTCGTTTTTTGGGGTATCTGTACTTTACCTTACTATTTATATGTTTGACTACTTTTACTTTTACTTCAATACATTCCTAAAGAAAACAATGTACTTTTTACTCCATACATCTTCCCTGACACCCACAAGTACTCATTACATTTTGAATGCTTATCAGGACAGGAAAATGGTTCAATTCACGCACTTATAATGAGAATATCCCCGGTCATCCCTACTCCCTCTGATTTAGTGGACTCATAAAACACACATGCTTCGTTTGTAAATGATGTCTGAGTGTTGCAGTGTGCCCCTGGCTATCTGTAAATAAAAAAGAAAAGAAAATGATGCCGTCCGGTTTGCTTAATATAAGGAATTTGAAATGATTTCTACTTTCACTTTTACTTTTGATACTTGTGTATATTTTAGAAATTACATTTACTTTTGATACTTAAGTATATTTAAAACCAAATACTTTTAGACTTTTACTCAAGTAGTATTTTACTGGGTGACTTTCATTTTTACTCAAGTCCTTTTCTATTAAGGTATCTTTACTTTTTTAAAGTATGACAATTGGGTACTTTTTCCACCACTGAGAGATGGAGAGAGAGGAAGATAGGAGAGATGGAGGGATAGGAGGAGAGGAGAGATGGAGAGAGAGGAAGATAGGAGAGATGGAGGGATAGGAGGAGAGGAGAGTGTTAACAGTCACACTCAGGTCTTTAAAAATACTCTTTACAACATCAGCTACAAAATATAAGACATTATTCTTTGGTTGTACTTCTTGCTGTGATTCTGTCAAAGTGATTTGGTATTATAACTGCATACAGTCTAGGCTACCTGCCCTGGAGTGGAGAAAGCTTTGGTTTTCATTTTTACTGTTTCAACAGTACAGGAAGAAAGCACTACGGAATGGGTCAGGGGTTATGGGTCATGGTTAGCAACTCCTACTGGGGCGATTTTCCCCCTCCCCTGTCTGCTCTTCCAGTGAAGGAGGTAGAAGTCGCCCCTAATCACTGATCCCGGGTCAGAAACAATATTTATTTCATCCTTCTTATGGTTACTGATAGGATTGGGGGCAAGGTAATCTGAACCTAGATCAGTTTATGGCAGCTTCTACCTGGAGTGTCTGGGGTTTACTGACGGACAGAAAACTGTGACCAATCAAATGTCTGTTTGTCCTGACGGACAGAAACTCTGACCAATCCAAACGGCTGCTGAACATTCCAGTGGCTCCTGTAAGACTCCTCCTCAAAGCTGATTGACCCGTCCCACAGGATCTCCGTCCACTGGTCAGAACCCACACAGCTGATAGGCTGATTAAACGTCCATCCAGAGGCCCTCCCTCAAACCAACCAGTCAGATCAAAGATAAGGACAGTGGGCAGGAGGTATTAAAGCTGTGAGATCAGTGATTGGGTAGAATGCCAGAACAGAGTTTTTAAAGCAGGTCAAAACAAGTCTTTGGTTTGTTTTTTCTTTGGACACTATAAATAGCAGTGTTATAGTACAGTCTTTAAGGTCAAAACGCTGTTTATAGGTATTTTCCTTGGTTTCTCCTGGTTTCTACATTGTAAAGCTTTTCCACCGAGGTTGAGTCTGTCAGTCTGTCTCCCCATACACAGTAAAAAATCTTGACTGCTTCAAACTAGAAAAAAATAAGTCTCCACGCTAACTAAAAACTTCTAACACCATATCTAATATAAAATGTAGTCAACTCAACACTTGATTACCTGAGATGACATAATTCAAAATTGTAAGTCAGCGTGGCAACTTATTTTTTCCAAGTTAAATGAACTCAAAACTCTGCCCGCTCTCCCCCCTCCAGTCCCTCCTCCTCAGGCTTTGCTGCAGGTGGAGACGGAGGAATTAGCGGAGTGGGAGGAGCCTCCGTTGTCGTCGAGCCACTTGTCGAGGCTGCGTCGGCGTGCGTTCATGAAGAAATTTGAGACGGTGGTCAGCTCCAGGCCCAGCTGCTGGCTGATGGTGATCTGAAGCTCCTTGGACGGACGCTTGTTCTCCTTGAAGATGGCGTGGAGGGTCCTTCTCTGGACGTCGGTAAACACCAGCCGAGGCTTCTTGGAGTGGCCACCATTACCGCTGTGGTTGCTGCCGCTGTGGTTTCCGCCGCTGCTGCCACCGCTGCCGCCACGGTCACCACCAACTTTACAGTGGCCATGGTCCTGCTCCTTGCGCTTACACGCTAAGGGAGGGGTAGAGGGTGGGGAGAGAAATGTTATAACAAACTACATCATAACAACATTAACACAGTATACAACACTGTATAAGAACAATAGGCTACAGCACAAAATCATCTATACCGTGGAATATAACACACACACACGGGTAGCCTCATAATAACCTACACCGGAGCTCACAGCTGAAAACAATTGCCGCTGACCGTGGTGCTGAAGCACACGGTATGTAGGCCTCTACCTGCATATCGAGACTTTACCGATAGAGGGCAGTAGTGAGCTGTCAAACAGCTGTAGCAGCGCTGAGTTCGACCAAAAGCCATTCATTCTACTTAGCTGGAGGACATCGGCTTGACAGTCACTGTCCCAGGTAGATTATTTAATATAGTTCTTAGACCAAGGGTATTTCACTACCATCTTACAAATGTATGTTAAACAAGCAAGATGGATCTGCATGCCAGGTGCGTGTTGTTGATGTGTGATATTCGAGTCTATGAAATGAACTAATCACAGAAAGGTCTGTGTGTGTTCTGTGAAAGCAGCAGTAGTAGTCTAGTTAGGTAGAGACACACCTAGATAACCATTAACAGAGACCTACCGCGCCGTGTGGTGTTGAGTTGGCATCCTATCTGCTCTCTCTCTCTCTGTGTGTGTGTGTGTGTGTGTGTGTGTGTGTGTGTGTGTGTGTGTGTGTGTGTGTGTGTGTGTGTGTGTGTGTGTGTGTGTGTGTGTGGAACTCTATCCTATCTGCTCTGTTTGTGAGTGTGTGTGTGGAGCTCTATCCTAGCTGCTGCGCTATAAATCAACGTGCTGAAGGCCACAGTGACACCCCAGCAGCCACCGCGCGGAGCAGACAGACAGGTAGTCGGACAGGTTGGGAGCTTTCCCAGGCTCGTTATCACCCTGGTCACACACACACACACACACACACACACACACACACACAGCTCTGCCCGTCTGACAATCATTAAGCAGATAACTGCACACTGAGGTAGCCTAGCAATGGCGCGACTACACACACTCGTGTACCTGCAGCAGCGGTGTGTGTGTATTGTGTATGTTTAAAATAAATAAATAAAATATATGAATAGCCCCTTTTCCGAATCCAAGAGCCGATTCACTCAGTTTGGCAAGTTTTTTAATTAGGCCTATTCCAAATATGTTCAATAACATGTTATTTTGGGGCGGCAGGTAGCCTAGTGGTTAGAGCGTTGGGCCAGTAACCAGCAGGTAGCCTAGTGGTTAGAGCGTTGGGACAGTAACCAGCAGGTAGCCTAGTGGTTAGAGCGTTGGGCCAGTAACCAGCAGGTAGCCTAGTGGTTAGAGCGTTGGGCCAGTAACCAGCAGGTAGCCTAGTGGTTAGAGCGTTGGACCAGTAACCAGCAGGTAGCCTAGTGGTTAGAGCGTTGGACCAGTAACCAGCAGGTAGCCTAGTGGTTAGAGCGTTGGGCCAGTAACCAGCAGGTAGCCTAGTGGTTAGAGCGTTGGGCCAGTAACCAGCAGGTAGCCTAGTGGTTAGAGCGTTGGGCCAGAAACCAGCAGGTAGCCTAGTGGTTAGAGCGTTGGACTACTAACCAGAAAGGTTGCATGATCGAATCCCCGAGCTGACAAGGTAAAAATATGTCGTTCTGCTCCTGAACAAGGCACTGTTCCTAGGCTGTCGTTGAAAATAAGAGTTTGTTCTTAACTGACTTGCCTAGTTAAATATAAGTACAATTAAAATCCTGAAGCATAAACTTCCCAAACAGGAATATAATAGGCCTAAAGTTGAACTAATTTCTAACGAACGAAATGATCATGTCAGAATCAATGCTTGAGATAAATGATCGACAGGTGCAAAACACATTTTTCTGTATTTGCTGCAAAAGTAATGTAGGCCTGGTTAATTTGACTAGTGTGAGAGGGAGTGTATAGGTCTAGAATTTACAAGTATCTTTTAGGGAATTATTTAGGGAATTTAGGGAACTATATATACACGTAACTTCTCAACAACATCCTTGCCAAAAGGACCACAACGGAAATGCGTTTTTGCTGCATTATCCTCAATTATTTTAAACCCACTTCACATGTAATACGTTGCATTTCCAATTCGTGAAAAAATCTATCAATTTAAGATGAAATAGGTTAATGATATGAGTAGGCCTAGTCTACCGGCTGGCATAGGCCTCGGCGACATGAGAAAACCGCCAGGCATACATGATGTAACATGGGGAAATGGAATAAGCCAAATTTCAATAATCAATATCAATCTTCTATTTTAGTTCTTAGTAGGCCGATCACACACACATTTCACCCGAGAACCGATCGATATATGTTCGTGTACGGGCTTCCTTTTCCTGTTTACAGACATTCTACATTTCCAGAATCTGAAACACTATTAATATTAGGCGAGGTATTTCACAATGAAGCCTTTATGATTCAGTTCGAAGTTATATAAAGTAATATATATATACTTTCATTAGGGAGAAATAAAATATATATGCGCATGGATGCATATATATTATGGTTGAGGTTTTATAGGAGTGAAATTAGGCTCAAATAAAATGAAGAGGGAGACACCGCCAAAATAATCTCCCCACTCAAAAAGTCAACACAATAAGACTAATGAAAAATATGTTCTTTTGTTTTTTACTTTTATAAACGCATGGCAGGCCTAAATAGAACAGCACAGGCGTACTGCCTAATATTCATGAATTCACTGAAAACAATTCCGGGAAAATGTATATATTTTTCTGTCCTGAGTGATAGTGTTTCCGTTAGCTCACGAGATGGAAGGGAGTATTGGTTCTCATTCTAATGGATCAATACAAATGTTTTTGGCGTGCGTCATCAGACATTAATAAGTAATACCCTGATTTTGAATCACCTGCATCGAAAGATCAAGAGTTGCGTTTGCACTGCAACATGTTTATTCGTCTATTTAAGTCACAAAAACAATAACATGTAAAATTATATGGTATATATATATAGATATATATATATATATATATATATATATATATATATATATATATATATATATATATATATATATATATACCATATTATTTTACATGTTATTGTTTTTGTGACTTAAAATAATATATATAGTTTGCTATGCAAGACTGTTGATTACACACAAAAACACACAGATACACACAAACAGACAGACACACACACGCTGCAAATAATCAATGGCGATTTAACACACTTTCAGCAGCGTACCGCCTCACACTTTTCACAAGCCAAAAACCCATCCGCCTCAGCGCGTCATTGATTAGACATAAAGCAATTCCTTTGTATGCTGGCGACTGCGTGGCTCCGTGTGTGTGTCCGCTAGAACGGTTCAGGCGGATTGACTCGGGTCCTCGGGGACAAATTAATAGAGCGCTATCTATCAGTTAATTACCACAAACCCAGAGGCAGCCCCGCGTCACGCCTCATAACGAGTTTAGCTCCAAGACAAAAACACACACTCACTGAAACACAAGAAGTGCGTCAACGCAGCCAAAGACACAGCTTCCATAAGCTTTCCTCAAGATTTAAAATAATGGTCATATTGATCCTGGAAAATATTCTATTATCTTCTATTATATTCTATTGTTATTCTGTTTTCCGCATATGTTCCATCCCTCAGCCGCGAAATGCACCGCTTGAGGATGTTGCTACATGTGCTGGCAGCAAATTAATATTTTCATGACGTAAAAATATTTTTTAGAACTTGATTCTTATTCTCCCGCGCGTGGACTCTGTTTACATGGACTCGCGTGGACTCTGTTGGGAACAACACAAAGCTGATGAGTTGGACAAAATAAGCTTATTCTGGTACCAGATCACCTTACCAACACACACACACACACACACACACACACACGCGCGCGCGCGAATAGACACATGGGCCCTTATCTTATAGAATGGAAAAAGCCAAGAGACAGAGATTACAACAAAGACAATGATGAATTCAACTGCAGGGAATTCCAGAGGGAGGTTTCAGTTCTGTCATACCACTAGCTACTCCACTGTCAGATTCAAGACAGCTGCAGACAATAGGCCTACTGTTCCAATGACGAGAACCAAACAATCTTAAATACCCCCTATAGATGAAGAGTAAAGGGAGAGAGAAAGAGAAATAAAAAGGAAGTGGGTATTACCGAGGGTTCGCTCACCTGCGAGCCTGAGCGCGCTCATGCGTGTGAACTCAGGCTCCTGCAGCCACTTCCACATCCGGCGGAAGGTCTCCCGGCCAGACTTGAGCTTGGACCAGGGCTTGGGGTTCCGGAGCAGGTCTGACAGTGTTCCCTGGGACCGACACAACACCCTCTGGGCGAAGATAGCCTGGGGGATGGAGTAACGCTTCAGCTCTGTGGTGATCCTCTGCGCTACTTCTTTGGTGTTTACTTCTTCCATTTGACCCGTCGAATTGCCGTCGGTACCGCCACCACCACCAACCCCTTGGACTTGAACCCCGGGCCCTGAGGCGTGGCTCTGGGTGTTGTTATCCCGGGGGTTCCCATGGCCCAGGACGTGCCCCGAGGCTCCGAGGTGGGCATGGGGGTGGTGGTGATGGAGGCCGTTTATATGGAGCATGTTCCCCGAGGAGGTGAGGTGCTGGTCGGCGTGCCTGGCCAGCATGGTGGGGTGATGAGCCTCGAACCCACCGGGAGTCAACTGCATCTTCTCCCCCGGCATGGAGGCTGAGACCCCGGGGTGGGCATAAGGAGGCAGGCCGGCCTGGGAGCTGTGTAGGCCGGCCAGGCCAGAGCCAGACAGTGGGGAGAGGCTCTGTCCCATCCCAGGGGCGTCTTTGTGGTGGTATGGGGAGTAGAGGTTGTTGATCGGCGCCAGCCCCCTCTCGTCCCTCATAAACGTAAAGCTGCCGGTGACATTACCAGGGAGTCGCTGATGATGATTATGAGGATGATGAGGATGGTGGTGTGGATGATGATGATGATGGTGATGATGAGAGAACTTGTCTGCTACAGTGGAGATGGGGGGTAGGGGAGGCTGGAGAGGTGTGAGGGTGGTGTAGGTGCTTGCGCTCATTCCAGAGGGGGTCTCGCACATACTCATGGCGGGGTGCAGGTGATGACCGGGGTGTCCAGTGTTGTGTCCGTGATGGGAGTGGTATTCTCCCCCGTCTAGTAGGCTCGTCATGCCCATGGAGCGGTGCGCCAGCCCTCGGCCCCCACCCGGGCGGGGGTGTGGGCTGTGGCCGAGTAGCAGCTCTCCTGGACCCGCCACAGACTCATGGCTCAGGTCGCCGAGGCTCTCCATGGACAGTTGCGCGTTCATAATGCTTGGCGACCATCTATGTGACCTGGGAGAGGGATGGATGTCCACAGAACAGTCCAGAGTCCTCACGGCGGGAAAGTTCCCTCCCAGTCTGTTGGTTTGTTGTGGTGGTTTGTTCTGTCTCCTGAATCCTGGTTGATGGACGTGTTTTGTATCCTTTTTATGGCTGGTGTTTTCTTCCTCTTGTCTTTGTTGATTATTTTCTTTCCTCCGATTTCTTTCCCCTTTAGACTCGTTTTATTGATACTACATTTTATTTTTTGCTTCGTCTCGGTTGTGTCTCGAGCCCCCCCGCCTGTCCTTGCGCTCCGGTCGGGTCCTGCGCCATCTCTCTCTCCGTGGCTTTTCTCGTGCTGCTCGGTTTCTCCACACCTCCGTTTCACCGCTGCCGATCCCGAACATACACACATGCGCACGGGCGACCTTCCATCCCCTCCCACCACACACACACACACACACACACACACACACACACACACACACACACACACACACACACACACACACACACACACACACACACGCACGCACACACCACACACACACACACACACACACACACACACACTGCTCTGACGTCAGTTATTAAGGAAGTTACAACAGAGGTATTAAGATACCTGCTGGTTATAAACCCCTCATCCCTCTCACACACCCACTGGAATAAAATAATTACATCACAAATGAATGAATATTATTTACTAGGTTATAATTTACACGTTCAATGGAGCCTATTGAGCCTATTGTATTTCATCACAAATAAAACCTATTGATCCAATATTGTTCTGGAGCCTCCTTAACATGTCATGCAGAACAAATGAGGTGAACTTCCGGGTTCATTCTCCGCTCTTCAATGAGGTGCGTGCGCGTGTGCGTGTGTGATTAGACCACGACAGTGTGCATGCAGTATTCAAAACCTTATATTCACACACGTGTCCTTCATAATCACCACCTATCTTGAACCAAATGTCATCATGCTGTTTCTCTATTTTTATATAATAAAGCACAAATGGTATCCCTACAAAGTCCCCTAATAGAGGATTATTGTAGCAATCTTTCAACTCCAATCCGAATGAAAACTATTCCATATGTCGGTTTGAAGTAACAAATGAAGCTGTACTTCTCTCTCTTTAGAAATAAAAGATGAACAGATGTGTCTATTGTTAAACCATTAAGATGAACGAACCGGCCGGCCGTGCATGGGAGTGTGTGGGTGTGTGTAGGCTAAGTGTGTCCACGCGTGCCCCCATCGATACACGGAGTGTGTGTGTGTGTGTGTGTGTATGAACTTGATCACAGTGAAGAAAAGTATTCATTCATGAATAGGCCTATGATTACATCAACATTACATCTCTCATGATAATAATGCATACTAATGTTAGTAATTAATTGAGAAACAATTGAATGACAAATATGTTTTATTGCGTCATTTTATTTCCTTCACACATTGAGTAGGCCTACATCATTACAATACAATTTCAATACATTTTCAAACATTGTAAGTTTCCTAAATTTGCTACACAATGGATGAACTTCAAATGACTTGTGTGTGTTGGGGGGGGGGGGGGGGGGGGGGGGGGGGGTGTCGAGGCGTCCTTTTCACGCGGTCAGGCAGGCGACAGCTTGCTGCGGCCAGTGGCCAGCCCGGGCCACATGTCAAAGGTGACGCTTCAAGACTCCTAATGTTAACAGCTGCTCGTGCAGATTAACTTTACACACACACACACACACACACACACACCCACACCGCCGCGGCATCTGTCAGGGTCAAGAACAACAGGACACCGTTCAGTTGAACAAGTTAAAGAAGAGAAACGTAAAAGTTAAATGGTCTCTAATAGGAAGTCAACGTCAGTGGCGTGTGGGGACTTGACGTTTGCCCAGAAACAAAGACACTTAATGAACACCGAGATGCTTTCCAACGGTGTGGACATAATAAAGGACTGGGCAGAGATTCGACATAGGCCTATTGATAACTTACAAACAAAACTTGCAGCCTAGGCCTAATAACAAAATAGTTAACGTCAACAAAGTAAATAAAATGTGATAACATTTAAAAAGTAATACATTTAAAATTAAATATGTTATCAATTTGCAAAATTAATTGACATAACATTCGTGAGGCAAATAATAATCAATCATCACGAATAACAGATTGCTCCTATCAGACAAACAGACAAAAATATTAGAGCCTATATCAGGCCAAATAAGAAGCGAAAGATTCACGTTTCAGCAGCCACATCTGCACACATTCTCATGCTGATCGATATTTTTCCTTCCCGCAACGCGCAAAAGGGCGGTGTGCGCGTGTATGTGCTTGAGTGTCATTGTGTTGAGGCCTATTCACGCGTCAAAGCCGCTGTGTGTTTGTCGTGTCCCCGTAGAGAATGGTCTGTGGTTGTTATTGCAAGTATTTGATGAATGTAGAAAGCGAGAGAGAGAGAAATATATATATAACGCATTCACATAAACACTGCTATTCATAAAACGTGTGTCAACTAACTAAGAAGTCAACTGACATAACAAAACCTTTAAAATGTACCAACCAAGATAAGCTGAAAAGAAAACTCCATCCGTCACCGTAACTGCAGGAACATACAGTAGATAGACTATGACATGTCTGGCCGTTTTAATTATGGCGATGTAGCTTACAAATGACTGTCCCGCAACAACGTCGTTGAAAACATATTGTCATATTTGAAACGATAGGCCTATACCACAGATCTGCAGCAGCCACCTCCACAATAGCATGTATCGTAATATTCAATAGAACATCACGATGCTCTTGGCTTGGTTACCAGGTAGTTGAATAGTCAGAAGCAGAATATTTATGTAGATAAAGTAAAAACATGGCTCTGGTCAGAAGGTAAAAGTCAGTCAGGTAAGTTAACCCAGAGCACCAGCATTATTAGAGCAAAGCGGAAACACCCTCACGCATTGGGTCGGTCGGTCAGGCTGCACCGTGGAGACTGTCTGTATTAATGATTCATTATCCACAGACTGCTGTTGTATTCTGTTGACTCTGGATCATATTCACAGTCATATATATCCTTCAGTCGGCATTAGGTTATAGTGTTGAATCAAACAACCAATTATTAATAGAGTAGGCCTATGCCTCTCCTCTCTCTATGTGAATGCTGATGAGTATGCGTAACCCAGTAGGATAATGGAGCAAAGGTTAGGCCTACTACAAATATCCTAAGCTGAATAGTGACTATTTGGTTGTAGCCTACAGGGCATAGCTTCAACATTCCATGGTTTTACGGGGGCCGTTACTAAAGTGCAGCATAACATTATTATCGTTTATTTCATATGCTGTGGTTTATGGTGGAGACAGAGGCACATGGATCGATAATCTCAGCTCTACAGATAGTGACATACCACAACAGAGATGGGTTATTAACGCTCATAACGACACTATTAGAATTCCCAAACCAGATTTAGGCAAAAGCGACCGTCTAGACGCTATATTTCTAGACAAGACTAATATAATCGAAATCCATACTTACAGTAGCCTGAATTAAATTAAGCGTGGTCTATATGCCTGTACACATGATTATATGCAGGCCGGCACTATTAATATCTACCTTATTCTTATTGCTAAATATTGTGCATAGACTATACTAACCAATTCAATAATATCTGATTGCAGACCGAGGTTTTAAATTCGTATAGGATATTAATAACCTAATACTAAACGTTTTATTGATTGCTAAAGGCTATATAGCAACTGGAAATAAAATGAGAATCTTAGGCGCTGTTTTTTAAATATTTTTATGTAGGGTAGTCTTACTTCCTCGAATAAAAAAACAGTTTACTATTCGTTTAATTTAAAGTTCAAATAGTTGAATGGTGAATCTGCAAACAGGTCTCGAATCAGCAACTAAATGGAGTAGGACTATGGCATTCTTCAGGAAACTTCTAGAACTCCCAAGAACGATTTCACTTCACTGACACTTTAAAAGGAATACATGTATTCTAATAAAAACCCTTTCTTTAGGCCTACTGCTTGTAGGCTATAGAAAAATGATCTATATGCCTATACCTTTATACTTTTACACCTAATTTGTTTTATAAAAAAACGAAAGCATTTAAAAGGATGCTCTTTCTGAGCAGTAGGCTACACACAACAGGACATTGGTCTGAGCGGCACGGTAACTAACACAAACTTCACTTATTATAATTCTTGGGATTTATGGTACTGAATATATAGCATTTGTAATCATTTATATCCCTGGCCAACTGGCATAAATCTGTAGTGTAATGCTATGCTGCAGTCGACTCCATTGTAAGAAATGCAGTGATTGACTTCGAACGAAAATAAACTGTCCAAATTCTTTTTCAATAGCCTATTGGTAATTAGGCCTACACTAAAACATATTCCCCTGTAGCCTATCACAAGGTAATCGTCTTAATTCTCCCCATGTCCTAGATTCTTATATCAATTAATATGCCTTTAACGCATTAGAGCCATACACAAGTTGTTAAAAGTTGTCTCTAAGTGGTTATAATGACCATACGTCATCTGATGGTTGCTGTAATGTTCGTACGGGCACATTAAACATATTTATTTGAGGAGCGAGAGCTGCAAATATTGAGAGAAGATTAGTGACGGCACTATGGTCACTATCTGAAATGTTTGGATCTGATTGCTTGCATCTCCGTCCCTGTTGAAACGGCATTAGATTATTCCGCGTCATTTGGTTTTCGACATCATGGGAGATTCTCGTGTCTTCGCCTCGGAATGAATTGTCCTATAATATTCATAGCACATTGTGATAAAGCAGGCTAGGCCTAGGCTATAACGACTGATGTAGGGAACACATGTTTATGGATAGAGTGACATGCAGATCAGGCGTATATCCAACTTTCTCAACGTCTGAATATTCTTCAACCAAAACAACTTTGTTAAGAATCGCAGACAGGTTGTCTTAACAATGTCCTGGTGTGGTGAGAATCATTATCATCATCACCATCATCTTATCCACGACAAAACACTGATTAGGTTGTCTCGTTGGCAACACATTTTTCTGCAACACCAAATTATAACATTGTAATATATATTATGTTTAAATGAAATAGAAAAAAACAGATAGGATAGAAAAAATATGGAGCAGGGTGGTTTAACTAGAGGGTATGTTATGTTCATCGAGAGATGACCGAGACATTTCATAAGGTGGTAGGCCAATATTTCTCCATCTGAAATTGTTTCGAATCATTCAGGTGGTATAGCCTACTATGTTATTGCATTAATGTCTGGCAAAAACAAATCGTTTAGGAAAAAGGGTTTTGGGGTAGATTTTTTGTCATTTTCAGGGAGCACTGAATATACCCAGGATAAATGGAACTATACAATGCAGCAGGAACAACAAAAACACACAATTTGACGTTTGGAGACGAGCAACTTCGAAATTTGACATTTGGAGAATGTGGACGAACGTCTAATTCTGCAGTGAGACAGTGATAACTTGTTGCAGCACCAGACCTTTTGTCAATAAACTTATTTAAAAATAAATATTATTTCGTGTAAAAGTTGGCTTTTGCAATGGTCTCCAAAAACCTCAGTCTACAGACTACATTAACATTACAAAAAATGAAGAAGATAGTTGTATAATTTTTGGTAAGCTGTAAAAGTGCACGTGTGTGTAAGGGTAGGGCCAAAGGTACTGAGCAGAACATCTGCAATGTGTGCTCGCCTGTTGCGATGACAACTACAGTTACTACAGTTACTACAGTTAAAATATCAATTTATATAAATCTAGTTTGCATTTGTAACACAATCCTTCATATTAATATCGGGTTAAAATGTGTTGTCATTGAATGCTAATGCAACTAGCTCTTTTAACCCTGAATGTGAGTTATCAACTGGTGGATGAGTGCCAATCCAAACAATAAACTGCTAATAACATGATAATGAAATAGGTCCGAACAGATGACTAAACAATGTCTGACACACACACACACACACACACACACACACACACACACACACACACACACACACACACACACACACACACACACACACACACACACACACACACACACACACACACACACACACACACACACACACACACACCCTGGCTGTCATCTCCTACCACAACATGAATCTGATGCCCTCATGCATCTTTTACGAGCCTCCCAGTTTACACACATTTTCCTGTCAAACTCCCCAGATACACACCACATCCAAACACACCCCAGATACACACCACATCCGAACACACCCCAGATACACACCCCATCTGAACACACCACATCTGAACACACCCCAGATACACATCCCATCTGAACACACCACATCTGAACACACCCCAGATACACATCCCATCTGAACACACCACATCTGAACACACCCCAGATATACACCCCATCTGAACACACCACATCTGAACACACCCCAGATACACATCCCATCTGAACACACCACATCTGAACACACCCCAGATATACACCCCATCTGAACACACCACATCTGAACACACCCCAGATACACACCCCATCTGAACACACCACATCTGAACACACCCCAGATACACATCCCATCTGAACACACCACATCTGAACACACCCCAGATATACACCCCATCTGAACACACCACATCTGAACACACCCCAGATACACACCCCATCAGAACACACCACATCTGAACACACCCCAGATACACACCCCATCAGAACACACCACAGCAGAACACACACATAGACACACAGCTTTCTCCATCATGGTCCAGTTCAGAAGGCTGCTACATACTAAGAAATGCAGACGGAATGCCATGAATAGCGGACATGATTCCTACATGTCAGAAAGGCATGTCTATTCTAGACAGTATATTTCTATAGCTGAACGTTCCACGCTGAGCCCAACTGAACATGACACAGAGGTATGATGAACACTGTAGCTCCACATCGGTTTCATGGCTAGTCATTCAACAAGAGTTGGAGTGTCTCGCTCTCTGCCGTGTTGCGTCAGGCTCCGGTGCAGGCAGGTCAAGCTGCCTTCGTGCGTCCTGTAGAAACAGCCCAGGGCGTGCCTCCATTTCAACCTCAAACTCTCCGGTTCCTGGTCTGCGGAATAAAACCTGCCGTTTCCCTCTGCCTGTCAGTCCGTCCCGTGTGCTCCTCCTGCGGTTCCCGCCTGTCTCTGCCCGTGCTTTTAATGCTCCTCGCGCATTTGACTAGCAGCCCCGTTATGGATCGGCCCGGGCAGAGAGGGAATCAGTATGCAGTATGCAAATTACTTCAGTTTCAATCGAAAGGTTCGATCCGTGGTGGAGGGCACGTGGAAGTGGGGGTCGGTCAGCCTTCAGCACGTGAGCCTCATCTCAGCTGGACCCTGAAATATTTTATTTGAATGATCCGCAGTTTTAACCAAAACATGGTTTATTATTGGTGACGTTAGAAATAGATTGAGAACCAAACATTTGCAACACAACGGTATTTAAAGAGAGATCTAGTGTATGTTGATCTGGATCCTTGTCATAATCGATATCCATGCTATTGTGCAGGACAAGGTCATGGTACACTCGTAGCCTATCAACAAATCTTCCTTATATAATTAACATTCAAACAATGAATGGGCATTTAGGCACAGGCCTATAGGGGCTTTCTTATAAATATAACCAGTCTTAGAAAGCAATTGACCTTTGCTGAAATTGGCTCAGACAATTCTAACGGATTTATAAAAGTAGAAGGCCTATAATCTATTGTGCAATTTCTAACATATCAGAGAATACAAAATCCTTCACATATTTTTTTTAAATTAAGAAACATAAAAATTGTACAGAAACAACACAGATAAATAAATTATAGATACAGTAGCCTATAATATACAGTGGGCCAATAAATCATATATTTTATATGAACACGTTTTGTTTTATTCTTGCTGTCTTGAATAACATGATATATGTAACGCTGTTGATATCAATGTGTTTTAAAAGTGAGAAGCAGATATAGAGATTTTATTAGATCATGTTTCAAAACATCTGAATATCAGTCAGCTAATATGACAACAACCTAGTTGTAGTTGACTGACAGGAGAGGAAAAGAGGAGAGAAGAGGGGAGAGAAGAGGGGAGAGAAGACAGAAGAGGGGGAGAGAAGAGAGGAGAGGGGAGAGAAGAGGGGAGAGAAGAGGGGAGAGAAGATAGAAGAGGGGGAGAGAAGAGAGGAGAGGGGAGAGAAGAGGGGAGAGAAGACAGAAGAAGAGGAGAGAAGAGCAGAAGAGAAGAGAAGGAGAGAAGAGGGGAGAGAAGACAGAAGAAGAGGAGAGAAGAGGAGGAGAGAAGAGGGGAGAGAAGACAGAAGAAGGGGAGAGAAGAGGAGGAGAGAAGAGGAGAGAAGAGAAGGTGAGAAGAGAAGCAGAGAAGACAGAAGAGGGGGAGAGAAGAGAGGAGAGGTGAGGGTATGGTGGAGAACAGATGAAAGTAGAGAAGAGGAAAGGATAGAAGAGAAGGGTAGAGGAAAGGAAAGGAGGAGAAGAGAGGAGGATAGGAGAGAGAGAGAATAAGAGTTGAGTGTGTGTGTGTTGACTGGTAGGGCTGGTGTATGGGACACATGGGACAGACCCCATCTGTCTGGGTTAGGGTTTGGCCAGCTGAGAGGGTGAGGGATCAGGGTTAGAGGTCGGGCTCAGGGGTTAGAGAACTCTGGATAAATCATTGGTGGAGGGCCCCTAATATTAACAGTCATATTCAATCAAAACAGCCAGGCGGTTTTCCTGGTCCAGTAATGATATCAGTAGGTGAACACGTTTTGCAACATGGGGCCGTCTGATTTGTATTATTCGATATGAGAGAGTGTGTTGTGCATGTGCAGGTGTGGGTGTGTGTTTGTGCGTGTTTAGATGTGTGTGTATGTAGATAAAACTGTGTGTGTGTGTGTGGCTGTGTGTGAGTGTGTGTGCCGATACAGGGGGTCAGTGCGTGCAGGTAGGGGGAACAGGGATTAGTAGGCAGAGGTTTTAGCGAGGACACCGCTAGTGTCTGTTAACAGGGGATTACAATGGTGCCATGACACCTATCTGCTTTTACAGGATTACCTGACACACACACACACACACACACACACACACACACACACACACACACACACACACACACACACACACACACACACACACACACAACATCACACACACACACACACGCACGCACGCACACACACACACACACACACGTTAATGTCTTAATACCTGGAGTGGCAGGTGTGTATGTGTGTTTGTATGTGTCGATTTAATATAATACGTGGAATGGATCCATAAAGCCAGTGATTAGTAATTGCAACAGATAACACCCTCTTAATGTGCAGCCACGCTGTGGCCATTGCTGTCATAAATTACAGCAGTGTGTGTGTGTGTGTGTGTGTAGAGGGGGTGGTGTAGGAAGCAGATCTGTATGTGCATTCTGAAAAGGTTCAACCATGTTTACATAGCGCGCGCCACACACACACACGCACGCACGCACGCACGCACGCACGCACGCACGCACGCACACACACACACACACACACACACACACACACACACACACACACACACACACACACACACTCTCTTGAGTATGTAGTGGTACATCTAATTCAGGTTATGTGTAGAGATGTTCCACTGGAGGGATGGACAGAGAGACATTGAGAGTGAAGGAGAGCGAGAGAGAGAGGGAGAGGCAGGGAGGAAGAGGGATGGAGAGAGAGAGAATGACAGGGAGGAAGAGAGAAAGACAGAGGGAGGTAAGGAAATGGGGAAGAAGAGAGGGAGAGAGAGACTAAGTATTGGTCAGGATGAATAATAGAGGCTACAGTAATCACATCACAGAGAGGATAAGTGTCTGTCTCACTCCCAGAAAACAGACCCTCTTTCTTCCTACCCCTCCCTCCATCCCATCTATCCCTCCACCTCTAACCAACTCTCCCTCTCTCAGTCCCTCCTCCCTTTATCTCTCCCTCCACACTGGGAGGGATGAAGGGAGGAGGCAGAGGCTGCTCATCTGACTTTTCTGGACAGCGCTAAAGGTCCCGAAGCTTCTGCACATGTGCAGGATTCTCTACTTGACGTGTGGTCTCTGCACTACTCATATAGAACCTCCATTCACATTTCTCACTGTCAATCATAAATGATAATTCTTCAAGTTTTACTGGTGAAGAGCCCATGCAGCCTCTGCATACCAACCGTTTGATCTAAATCAGTTTCATGGGATACGCATTTAGATTTTCTTGAGTTATAAAGTGTTGTTTCAAAGTAGCCTACAGTGTTGTTTTGACCAACATTAGCGATGACTTCTTCGTCCTCGGTTTGGGGAAACAGGAGCCTCAAAAAGGTCTATGTACAGTTGCAGGGGGTCCATTTGAATTGAGAAAAGGCTCTGTTATGAAAATATATATTTTTGCTCCATTAAGCAATCCAACAAATGTTTGCCGCCATCATGTCTACTTAAAATCTTCTCACTCATTGATTGAGACAGGTCTCTGTCATTATGACATACTTTGTGGTGGACACCCACCTGTCTAGATCAATGAAAGAAGACAAATAGACAAGATGTCTGCAAAAATCTTTGTGTAAATCATATTATCTGGTGTAACAATCTGTAGCTACAGTTCTTTGCACTTGTGTCTCTACACCTGAGACACACTTGGACACACTGAATTGTACTACACTGTTCATAAAAAAACATTGTATGTTACTTTTACCATATAAAATTGTTGTTGAATACCCAATTCTCTTGAGTTAGTATTAAATTGTGTACACTCCTGTTTTTTAGATATCCAAAGAATGTTGGTTTATTTGTCAATCTGAATGTCTAGCATCTGTGTGATGCTACAGAGCCATGTACAGCTTATATACATATCTTCTGTGAATCAATAAGGATTGACAAATTTTGAAGATTGATATAAAATATCCATATTTATTTTATGGTGGTTCTACATCAGAGCTCTCCAACCCTGTTCCTGGAGAGATACCGTCCTATAGGTTTTTATTCCAACCCTAATCTAGCACACCTGATTCTAATAATGAGCTGGTTGATAAACTGAACCAGGTTAGTTACAACTGGGGTTGGAGCAAAAACCTATAGGAGGGTAGCTGTCCAGGAACATGGTTGGAGACTCCTGTTCTACATAGTCTTATGCCAGGGTTTCCCAAACTCTGTCCTGAGGACCCAAAGGGGTGCACGTTTTGTTGCCCTAGTACTACACAGCTGAATCAAATAATCAACTAATCATCAAGCTTTGATTTATTTGAATCATCTGTGTAGTGCTAGGGCAAAAACCAAAACGTGCACCCCTTGGGGTCCCCAGGACAGAGTTTGGGAAACGCTGTGAAATGCTGAGCCATGCTGAATGCCTTTACACAGGCATACCAATTCTGATATTCTTTCCGCTAATTGGTCTTAATCATGTCAGATCTTTTTCAGAACTGATCTGATTGGTCAAAAAGACAAATTAGTGAAAAAATTCTGAATTGGGTTGCCTGTGTAAACGCAGACATAGTCCTTTATACTGCTTCGGTACACTGGCAATGGTGAGCTGGGGAAGCTGAGACCCTTTGTGCTTATGGCGATGGTCCTGTCTGCAGTGAATGGCCAGCTAGATAAGACTGCTGAAAGTGGTGTAGGGCTTCTTAACCACCAACTGTTTGGTCCTCTTGCAGAAGATTTGCTGGTACTGCGCGTCTCCTGGAAAGATGTGGTTGTGGTCTTAGCATTTGACACTTTTTGTGGAAGGGACGTAGGGCAACACGCCTTTGTTGGTGAAGGTATCAACGGAATGGGACTAGCGAGCCTATTGTTTAGGGACAATGAGGGGACGTTGGGAGCTGCTTTTAAGATGAAAGATCAGTCAACAAAGTGAATGGGCTGGAGGGCTAAAGGTGTGAGAGGTCTTAGGAGGGCAGTTCTTACAGTATGAATTGTTGTGTGTGGGAGATTGAGGAGAAATGACACCTCAATCACTCTCATAAACAACAATACATTTACTGTTTAAACACAACCCTGCACAACCAAAAACCCTTCCTCATCTCAAAGTACTGTATGTAAACCTCCCCAGCCCATTGACTTTGACAGATCATTCTTGTCAATAGTAGCCCTTTGCAGGGGAAGGTTATAGACATATCTTTGCATTGTGTTTTGAGAACTGCAGAGGTGGTTGTGTCATTACTGTTGTAGGCTTGTTTTTATATATTTCGGTGTCCCTTGCTGGTTTCTGTTCCACAATCTTCTTGTGCTGCATAACCGCAAGGTGTGTCCCCTCACTCATGCTTGTGTACCCAAGGTATTTTTCAGCAGGGCATCGTGGAATTACTCCAGATAACCTGAGTTTAACAGAAATAAAAGATAAAAAGAGAAGAGGGGTAGACTAAATTGATGACATGGTCTGGAAGGAACTCAGGCTACCTCTAACTGTCACGTCTTGATCTGTTTCAACTGTCTTTGTGATTGTCTCCACCCACCTCCAGGTGTCACCTCTTTTCCCCATTAGTCCCTGGGTCTTTTGGGAAGAGGGGTCCAGAAAAGTTGGATCTGCAGGCACTCAGAAAAAAAAACATGTTCAGCAAACTTAAAATATGAAGGCAATCAGTTACAATATACTGTAATTTCTAGTTTGCTCAACATTAAGCATATTTGCTGAACCAGCAAACATTCTCAAGTTGATTTGTACGTTCCCTCAATTAGAATTTTAGGGTGAGTGGGTATACAATTTAACTTGAGAATGTTTGTTGGTCAAGGATCTTCTGTTATAACTTTATTGCAAACCTTAACCCTTAGCTTAACCAGTCGAAATGAATGCCGAAACTTAACCGTCAAAATGTTACGTTTATCCACCCCCCCACCCCCCAGAGGACAAATGTTGAATACGGAAGTCAGACCGTGATACCTTGTTGAACTATAAATCCTATTGCAGCTGGTTGCCTTGATATTTTAAGTATAATCACCTTCAATGCTTGTCAAGTCGTAGAATTACGCTGATTAAGCAATTGGGTAAGTTGGCTTTTTTACAGTGCAACCATCCCTCCCTCCCTCCCTCCCTCCCTCCCTCCCTCCCTCCCTCCAACCATCTCTCCTTCGCTCTCTCCATCTCTCCCTCCCTCTAACCATCTCTCCTTCGCTCTCTCCATCTCTCTATCCCTTCCTCCAACATCTCTCTTTCAGTCTATCGCTCTCTCTGTCCCTCCATCCATCCTCCTTAGGGAGGAGAAGAATACCACATTTTTCTAGCATAGTTTCTCTGCAGTCCAGTATTTGGTGACCTGAAGCCTTGTTAATGTCTAGGCTTTAGCTCAGTGGGCTAATGCGGTAATGGGTATTGAGTGACAGATATGATCAAACATAGACGAGCAGCAGCGAACTCCACCTGCTCTAGTTTAATAGAAAGGCCAAGATCAAACTGATGAAATCACAATGAAATCACACATCAAATTACAGGGCTACACTGAAACTTGAAGATACGGGCTTGTGTGCCTGTGTGTGTGTGAGAGTTTGTGGATGTGTGTGTGTGGAGTGTGTGTACGTGTGTTGAGTTTGTGTGTGGTGTGTGCGTATGGTATATGTGTGTGTGTCTGAGGGGTGATCTTTGAGATGGAAATGTCCAGCTGGCTGGCCGTCTGCTGCCTGACCTCTGAGCTCAAGGTCAACAGCCAGGTCTCCAACCGCTGACCAACACACACACACACACACACACACACACACACACACACACACACACACACACACACACACACACACACACACACACACACACACACACACACACACACACACACACACACACTAACTATTAATGTATAGATGAATTCATACTTCAACTTAACCAGACCCATAACCTCAATCAATTACTGTGTAACACGTGTGTGTATGTATGTGTGTGTGTGTGTATGCTTGTGCGTGCATCCATTCGTGCGTGTGTTCGTACAACTGTGTGTGTGTGTGTGTGTGTGTCTCTCTCTCTCTCTGTGTGCTTGTGTGTGTCAGAGAGGGAGTCTTAGGGAAATGATTGTTATTGATTTCTGTCCTGTAGAGGGTGAGATGGCACCAGATGGGGCATTTAGCTGAGAGAGGCTCTGAGAGGAAAACATTTCGCTTCAAAATGAGTCAGAATCACTACAGACGCTAACTACAGGCCCTCAACACTCACCGACCCTGCCTCCACTCTCCTCCCTCTCTCCTAGCCTCCTCTCTGTCCCCCTCTCTCCTACCTTTCTATGCCCTCTCCTTCTGTCCCCCTCTCTCTCTTCCCCTCCTCTCTCTCTTCCCACCTCTCTCTCTCCCCCCTCTCTCTGTCCCCCTCTCTCTTACCCTCCGCTCTCTCTCTGTCCTCCCTCTCTCTCTTCCCCCCTCTCTCTCCCCCCTCTCTGTCCCTCCTCTCTCTGTCCGTCCTTTATCCTACCTTTCTACAGTGTGTTCTTTCATTTTCTCCTCTCTCCCCCAGCTCTTTCCTCTCCTCTGTCAGTACAGCTTTTTATCACTGGTATCAACACTGGCTATCAACACTGGCTCTCAACACTGACTCTCAATACTGACTATCAACACTGATAGGGCATAATGTACCGACAGGGTTATGGTGGGGTGTGGGTACAGTGGAGGTTAACCCAGGCACCGAGTGATGATAAGAGAGGTTGCATCTCTGGACTGGCTAGTTATGCTGGGTGAGGTCACCACATGTGTGGGAGGTGGGACAAAGGAGGTATCTGAGGCATGTTGAGTGGGACTAGGGGCTCCGCAGTAAACTAAGACAATAATAACTATCCTAAAGAACAGTATACAAGGCATATTGACATTAGAGAGACATAAAGCGAGGCATAAAGCAATCACAGGTGTTGATTGGGAGAGCTAGCTAAAACAACAACGGGTAAAACAACAACAGCTAATCAGTTAAGACAACAAGAACAGGTAAAATGGTGATGAACGGGCAAAGAGGGTCAGTTAACTACACACAGGGCCTGAGTTGGGGCCAACAGATAAACAAAAAATAAACAAAATGGAGTACCGTGATTAATGAACAGTACAGCAGGCATCAGCTATGTAGCCAGGTGATCATAGGGTCCAGTGAACAGCAATAGATGGAACAGGGAAGCCGCGGGGTAGTCGTTACTACGCTAGCACACGGGAGACACAGCGTTTAAAGTTAGCTGGTTCGGGTAAGCAGAAGAGTCTGCTCCGGCGTCCGGCAAAGGCTGGTTGAGGCCACAGTGAATGGAGTTAAGTCGGCAGACCAGTCGTGGTGGTACGGCGCGGTGCCGTGTCAACAAAGGGTCCAGACCAGATGGCGAAAGAGGTAATTGTAGTTGTATTAATTTTGTTTGCTAACCGGGAGATGCGCCTGGCTCGCGGCTAACTGGTGCTAGCTTTGGGGCAGGGGTGTTGGCCTCTATAGCTACTCGGTAGCAGCGATGATCCGATGCACAGGTCCAGAGCTTACGGCAAGGATCCGGTGGAGTGGTGGATTCTAGCCGTGTTGGGGTAGAGTCCGGGAAGGCATCAGCCGAGTAGCCGGGTGATCACAGAGTAGGCCAGGAGGTGGGCCTGGCTCAGGGCTAGCTCCGGGGCTGGGTCACTCAGTGGCAGCTAGCTAGCTGTGATGATTAGGAGTAATGGTCCAGGGTTTACGGCAGGAATCCGGTGTTGTAGTGGAGAAAATAGTCAGATGCTGGCAAGTGTTATCCAGGCAAAAAAAAAACAGCTGGTGTCTGTGCAGAAGGAAAGGCCGCTAGCAGTGGCTAACAATGGCTAAATAGCTAGTAACTAATTAGCTGGTTAATTTCTGATGATTAGCTTCTGATGGAGGTTCTGGCTATAAGGTCTAAAAAATTGCGCATCCGTGTCACATTGGGGGAGGCGGGTTACCGGAAGGTATATTTCATTTTAAAATGGGAAAGAGATTGAAAATAAATTCAAATATATACAAAAAAAGATGAAAAATACAAAAGTACACGAGAGGACGACAAACCACGTCTGCACTGCTACGCCATCTTGGGAAAAGAAATACTGGCTATCAACACTGACTCTCAACACTGACTAACCAATACTGGCCATAAAACACTGACTCTCAACACTGACTCTCAATACTGGCTATCAACACTGACTCTCAATACTGGCTATAAAACACTGGCTATCAACACTGACTCTCAATACTGGCTATAAAACACTGGCTATCAACACTGACTCTCAACACTGGCTATTAACACTGACTCTCAACACTGGCTCTCAACACTGGCTTTTAACACTGACTCTCAATATTGACTCTCAGTACTGGCTATAAAACACTGGCTATCAACACTGACTCTCAACACTGGCTCTCAACACTGGCTATCAACACTGACTCTCAACATTGACTCTCTATAATGGCTATAAAACACTGGCTATCAACGCTGACTCTCAACACTGACTCAACACTGACTCTCAACAGTGACTCAACATTGACTCTCAACACTGACTCAACACTGACTCTCAACAGTGACTCAACATTGACTCTCAACACTGACTCAACACTGACTCTCAACACTGACTCAACACTGTCCCTGTTCTCTCCTCTATTACTTATTTTGATTGTTTTGTCCAGCTTATATGAATTGATTGTATACAGTATATGTCAGTATATGTCAGTATACATGGCATTTGGAAAGTATTCAGACCCCTTGACTTTTTCCACTTTGTTACCTTACAGCCTTATTCTAAAATGTATTCAATACTTTTTTTTCTCAACAATTTACACACAATACCCCATAATGACAAATGAAAACAAGTTTTTTTTAACCTTATTTACATAAGTATTCAGACCTTTTGCTATGAGACTCGAAATTTAGCTCAGGTGCATCCTGTTTCCATTGATCATCCTTGAGATGTTTCTACAACTTCATTGTAGTCCACCAGTGATAAAGTTAATTGATTGGACATGATTTGGAAAGGGACACACCTGTCTATATAAGGTCCCACAGTTGACAGTGCATGTCAGAGCAAAAACCAAGCTATGAGGTTGAAGGAATTGTCCACAGAGCTCCGAGACAGGATTGTGTCGAGGCACAGATCTGGGGAAGGGTATCAAAAAATGTCTGCAGTATTGAAGATCCCCAACAACACAGTGGCCTCTATCATTCTTAAATGGAAGAAGTTTGGAACCACCAAGACTCTTCCTAGAGCTGGCAGCCAAACTGAGCAATCGGGGGAGAAGGGCCTTGGTCAGTCAGGTGACCAAGAACCCACAGAGTTCCTCTGTGGAGATGGGAGAACCTTCCAGAAAGACAACCATCTCTGCAGCACTCCACCAATCAGGCCTTTATGGTAGAGTGGCCAGACAGAAGCCACTCCTCAGTAAAAGGCACATGACAGCCCACTTGAAGTTTGCCACAAGGTACCTAAAGGACTCTCAGACCATGAGAAACAAGATTCTCTGGTCTGATGAAACCAAGATTGAACTCTTTGGCCTGAATGCCAAGCGTCACGTCTGGAAGAAACCTGGCACCATCCCTACGGTGAAGCATGGTGGTGGCAGAATCATGCTGTAGGGATGTTTTTCAGCGGCAGGGACTGGGAGACTAGTCAGGATTGAGGCAAAGATGAACAGAGCAAAGTACAGAGAGATCCTTGTTGAAAACCTGCTCCACTCAGGACGCAGCTGTCACGGCTGTCAAAAGGATCGGACCAAAGTCTGTGGTTGTAGTTCCACATTTTATTAAATCCGTGAAACTTTGCAAAACATAAATAACTGAATTTACAAAACAACAAACCGTGACGCAGAGAGAAACAAACACTACTCAAAAGATATCACCCACAAAACCCAGGAAGAAAAACCCCTACTTAAATATGATCTCCAATTAGAGGCAACAAGGACCATCTGCCTCCAATTGAGTTGGGTGGGTAACTCCTATCTATGGTGGCTCAAATGCAGTCCACATAACCTTAACCTCCAGCAGAGGAGGCGGCTCCGGTTCGGGGCGTAATCCCCGCTCCACCTGCTGATCCTTCTGCTTTATTACCACCTGACCGTGGATCGTCGTCGAATGAACCGGACTGTAGATCATTGCTGGAGGTTCTGGGCTGCAGGCCGCCGCTGGAGGTTCTGGGCTGCAGGCCGCCACTGGAGGTTCTGGGCTGCAGGCCATCGCTGGAGGTTCTGGGCTGCAGGCCGTCGCTGAAGACTCTGGGCTGCAGGCCGTCTCAGTAGGTTCTGGGCTGCAGGCCGTCTCAGTAGGTTCTGGGCTGCAGGCCGTCTCAGTAGGTTCTGGGCTGCAGGCCGTCTCAGTAGGTTCTGGGCTGCAGGCCGTCTCAGTAGGTTCTGGACTGCAGGCCGTCTCAGTAGGTTCTGGACTGCAGGCAGTCTCAGTAGGTTCTGGACTGCAGGCCGTCTCAGTAGGTTCTGGACTGCAGGCCGTCTCAGTAGGTTCCGGACTGCAGACCGTCTCAGTAGGTTCCGGACTGTAGGCCGTCTCAGTGGGTTCCGAACTGAGGAGCTTTGCCGGAGGCTCCGGACTGAGGAGCGTCACCGGAGGCTCCGGACTGGAGAGCGTCGTTGTAGGTTCCGGACTAGGGACCGTTGCTGCAAGCTCCATACCATGGATCATCAATACAGGTTCCGCGCCATGGATCATCACTGGAGGCTTCATGCCATGGATCATCTCTACAGGCTCCGGGCCATGGATCATCCTTACAGGCTTCTTGCCATGGATTATCCCTACAGGCTCCGGACCATGGATAATCCCTATAGGCTTCTTGCCATGGATTATCCCTACAGGCTCCAGACCATGGATTATCCCTACAGGCTCCGGGCCATGGATTACCTCTGGAGGCTTCGTGCCATGGAACATCCCTACAGGCTCCGGGCCATGGATCATCACTGGAGGCTTCGTGCCATGGATCACCTCTACAGGCTTCGGACCACAGATTATCACTGGAAGATTTTCTCGTGGAGCTGGAACAGGTCTCACCGGGCTGGAGAGACACACTGAGGACCGGGTGCTCAGAGCAGGCACCGGCCATACTGGGCTATGGAGGCGCACTGGAGGGAGAGTGCGAGGAGCATGCACAGGACGTACTGGGCTATGGAGGCGCACTGGAGGGAGAGTGCGAGAAGCAGGCACAGGACGTACTGGGCTGTGGAGGCGCACTGGAGGCCTGATGCGTGGGACTGGCATAGGTGGCGCCAGACTGGTAACACGCACCTCAGGGCGAGTGCGAGGAGCAGGCACAGGACGTACCAGGCTGGATAGACTCACTGGAGGCCGGGTACGTGGGGCAGGCACAGGGTATACTGGGCCGTGGAGGCGTACTGGAGGTCTGGAGCTTATGGCTGGCACAACCCGTCTTTGCTGGATGCTCAACCCAGCTCGACAACTGCAAGGCGCGGGCACAGATCGCACCGGCCTGTGAGTGCGCACTGGCGACACAGTGCGCATCACCGCATAACACGGTGCTTGCCCCGTCACACGCTCCCCACAGTAAGCACGGGGAGTTGGCTCAGGTCTCACCCCTGACCCCGCCAAACTACCCGTATAGTAGTTTGTTAAAAATATGTTAAATTGAATTACAGTTCATTTTATCTTTGGGGGTTACATTTTTGGGGGGGCTGCCTCTCGTTCTTCCCCGGCAGGCTTCGATATCTGTCCAATACCTGGTCCCCTGGGAGGCGCTCTTCTCCTGCCCCTAAATCCTCCAAAGCCCTGGATATACTCCTCCTTATCTCCTCAAATGTCCAGAGGTCCATATCACGCTGCTTGGTCCCTTGCTGGTGGGTGATTCTGTCACGGCTTTCAAAAGGATCGGACCAAAGTGCAGCGTGGTTGTAGTTCCACATTTTATTAAATCCGTGAAACTTTGCAAAACGTAAATAACTGAATTTACAAAATAACAAACCGTGACGCAGAGAGAAACAAACACTACTCAAAAGATATCACCCACAAAACCCAGGAAGAAAAACCCCTACTTAAATATGATCTCCAATTAGAGGCAACGAGGACCATCTGCCTCCAATTGGAGATCAACCCCAAAAACAACAACATAGAAATAGAAAAACTAGAACTTAAACATAGAAATAGAAAACATAGAAAACCACCCAAAACACCCCCTGTCACACCCTGACCTACTCTACTATAGAAAATGACATCATACAAGGGTCAGAAGGTGACAGCAGCAGTGGCTTCGGGACCAGTCTCTGAATGTCCTTGAGTGGCCCAGAGCCCGGACTTGAACCTGATTGAAAATCTCTGGAGAGACCTGAAAATAGCTGTGCAGTGATGCTCCCCATCCATCCTGACAGAGCTTGAGAGGATCTGCAGAGAAGAATGGGAGAAACTCCCCAAATACCGGTGTGCCAAGATTGTAGCGTCATACCAAAGAACCCTCAAGGCTGTAATCTCTGCTAAAGGTGCTTCAACAAAGTACTGAGTAAAGGGTCTGAATAGTTATGTAAATGTAATATTTCAATTTTGTATTTTTTTAATAAATTAGCAAAAATTTCAAAAAACATGTTTTTGATTTGTTGTTTTGGGTATTGTGTGTAGATCGATGAGGGGAAAAAAACAATATAATACATTTTAGAAAAAGGCTGTAACGTAATAAAATGTGGAAAAAGTCAAGGGGTCTGAATACTTCCGAATGCACTGTATATCAGTATATGTCAGTATAGTACTCTTGCACCCCTTCTCTCCTAAACTGCAGATATTCACATTACAGCAACAATTCAATAAAGATTAACTCAGCATATTGCTGTGGATATGAGATACACATGCACGCAAACACACACACACACACACACACACACACACACACACACACACACGCACACACACACACACATGCACCTCCGTATATTGCTGTAGATATGAGTTACATGCACACATGCCTGGCAATCTGGTAGGCCTGATGCTAAAATGACACAGAATCGATTTGATCTCCACATCATCTCAATAATGATGAAAATATGTTAAATTGAATTACAGTTCATTTTATCTTTGGGGGTTAAAATCTTTCATTTAATGAATAGACCTATGCGCTAGGACCTCCTCTGCTTATCTGATCTAAAATCAGACTCTCAGAAAGATCTGATGTAAGATATGAGACTGTACAGTGTGGTCAGTTAGTAACCATTGTATTCTATTGTACTCTATTCTTTGATTTTGGAGCAGTTGTTATTTGTCACTGAGTAATATTGAGTAATACTGTGTAATACTGTATAATACCAAGTAATACTGTGTAATGCTGTGTAATACTGTGTAATACTGAGTAATACTGTGTAATACTGAGTAATACTGAGTAAATAGTGTGTAAATAGTGTATAAATAGTGTGTAAATACTGCAATGCAGTACTGTCCGTCTCTGTCTGTTTCTCTGTCTGTGTCTCTGTCTGTCTCTGTCCATGTCTTTTTGTCTGTGTCTCTCTGTGTCTCTCTCTGTGTCTCTGTTGTGATTCTGTGGTTGAATAAAAGGCTGTTTCACCTATGTTAGTTGTGTGTGAGTGTGTGTATCGGTGTCTGTGTGTGTATCGGTGTGTGTGTGTGATTAACCATACTGTTGCTAGCGTGAAGCAGCCGTTCCCTCAGTCTGAATTAAAGGTTTTCTTTCTGTCACAGAGCGCTTCCTTTGTTTCCATGATTCTGTCAAAACCCTGGAGAAAATAGAGGAGGAGGAGAGAGAGGGGAAGGAAAGAGAGGGGGAGGAGGGAGAGGGGAAGGAAAGTGAGGGGGAGGAAGAAAAAGGGGGAGAAAAATCAATGAGCCCCCCTCCGACCACCACAGCACAGCGTCTGGCTGGCAGCTACCATAGAGACAGTAGGAAAAAACACGGAACAGAACACACAGAGGACAGATAAGGAGGGAGAGATAGATGGAGAGAGAGATGGAGCGAGAGAGAGAGAGAAAGAGAGAGAGAGAGACAGAGAGAGAGAGGGATAAAGAGAGAGAGATAGAAAGAGAAGAATAAGGAAACAAGATAAATGTTGTGCTGTCTTCCCCCCTGAAGGACCAGAGATCTCATTACCTCTTATTGTTAGTAGAAGAAGAGGACTGTGTGTGTGTGTGTGTGTGTGTGTGTGTGTGTGTGTGTGTGTGTGTGTGTGTGTGTGTGTGTGTGTCTGTGTGTCTGTATAGCTCATACGGGGTGGATATAATGTTGCATTCTGAAAATCACCCTTTGATGAATTGTTAATTGGAAGTCCGTCCAGGTAAACGGGACATCGGGAGATGACTTCAAAACCAGCCACTAGGGGGAGCGGTGAGCGCTATTACCATTAAGTTGACTTGGGGTTTGAGCATTGTGGACAGGGATGGCAGATGGGCGTAAGCTGCAAGCTCTGGCTCCGAGGGTCGCTTGTTCAATCCCACTTTTTTTGTTTTTTAACCCTATCCTAAACATTAACCCTTAACAATGCTTTTTCAATCTTTTGTAAAACTTCAGCCAGTAGTTTTGAAAGTGGTGCTCACGAGCAAATTCTGTAGTACGTCATCCATTTAGTGTGATATGTTACGAATCCAATATGTTATGAATTTGTTGTGCTTAAGATCCTGGACTGCATCTTTAACCATTCGAAATGAATGTCTAAACTTTCGAAATGTGATGTTTATGGACAAACGTCGGATTCTGCAGTGAGACTTTGAGAGCTTGTTGCAACAAAAAAAAAGAAGTAGGATTTTGAGTGTGAGCACACGTGCATGCACACACACACACTTTCAGAGTGTGCACATCTTCAAAGGAGCTCTTGAAAGAGGTAAAAGGACAGGATGTACAGAATGTGAGTGTGTGAAGAGGCTTTCAAAGAAATACAAAAACAAGAGGAGGATGATTATAATATGAGGAGGAGGGGGAGAAGAGGAGGATGAGAAGAAGGAAGAGAAAAAAATGGATGTGGTGCTCATATGTATTTTGGCTCCCAAGGACCAGATTGGAGTTTGTGTAACTGTTCTAATTACTAAAAGACCCCGGAAACTCAAGCAAAGCTTCAGGAAAGACTATTTGAGTGAAACTGAAGCACAGGGATGGAATATTGTCTACAAGGCTGTCTACAAGCGGGCACGCACGCACACATGCACGCGCGGGCGCACACACACACACACACACACACACACACACACACACACACACACACACACACACACACACACACACACACACACACACACACACTACTCTTGTCTTCTCTCTTTGCAGTACCCTACCTCTCTTCTGTAGCCAAACTCTCTTATTACATCACAGTAATAAATCTAGATTTCTCTCATTGATCACGAAAGGACCTTCTGCAAATAACATTTCTAATTTAAAAGCTAATGCACAAAAAGCTTAAAAATCAATTTTTATCCCACTAAAGCCGGGCTGTATTGCGAGAAAGGAGGCAAAAATCAAAGGCAATATATACATTTTCCAGAGGAATCATTACTTTGTGGTACTCTGTTCTACAGAACTGAGTTGGGCAGGACATAAAACATATAGTTTTGGGGTGGATTGGGATGAGACGGTGTAAAAGTTGAGATGTATGTTATGTTAGGACTATTAGATTTATCATAGTGCTGCCATTAGAGACAGGGCTGATGGGAAAAAGAACATCACCTTAAAGAGATTAGAGGTGGATGGACACATTATGGAGTGATGTCATACCGTACCTCCCCAAAACTATTAGTAACAACCCTACTGTACACACACAAGGGGTTTATTCTAAAACAGACAGAAATACGGACAGACGGAAGGACAGACGGTGGACAAATGGACAGACAGGTATGCAGGCAGACAGAAAGATGGACAGACAAGGGGTGCACTTGGGACAGCATAAGCCCATTACTGAGAGTGAGGTAATCTCCCAAAAACTATTACTGAGAACCCTTTCACACACGACTGTCTTAGGTCATCCTCAAAAGAGATTAGGGGTGCATTCAGGTACACTGCCAAATGTCTTGTTAGACAATTCCCTGTGACTTGACCTAGTTCAAAAGTATGTGTGTGTGTGTGTGTAACAGTGTAGGTTCCGTCCCTCTCTTCGCCCCAACCTGGGCTCGAACCAGGGACCCTTGCACACATCAACAACTGACAACCACAAAGCATCGTTACCCATCTCGCCACAAAGGCCATGGCCCTTGCAACGCAGTGACGTCACTGATTGAAACGCAATTAGTGCGCACCACCGCTAACTAACTAGCCATTTCACATCGGTTACACTCACCCCCCTTTTGACCTCCTCCTTTTTCCGCAGCAACCAATGATTCCGGGTCAACAGCATCAATGTAACAGTGTAGGTTCCATCCCTCTCTTCGCCCCAACCCGGGCTCGAACCAGGGACCCTTGCACACATCAACAACTGACACCTACGAAGCATCGTTACCCATCGCGCCACAAAAGCCGTGGCCCTTACAACGCAAGGGGAACAACCACTTCAGGTCTCAGAGCGAGTGACGTCACTGATTGAAACGCTATTAGCGCGCACCACCGCTAACTAACTAGCCATTTCACATCGGTTACATGTGCGTGTGTGTGCATTTTAGTGTGTCTACTGTATTGTATGTGTGTGTGGTGCCATTTAGTTTTCCACCAGGTCACCTGTGATACAAGTCAGCATTTGACGTCCATCCGTGTCTGAGGACGTCGGGAGATGATGTTGAAACCGGCCACTAGGGGTAACAGTGAGCGCTGTTACCTTCAAGTAGGTTTTGATTTTGCTAGAGCATTGTGGACAGGGATGGTGGATGGGTGCAAGCATCTGATTCCAAGAGGCAGATGGAAGTTCAAATCCAGCAACAGAAAATTATTTCTGAGATTTTTGTTTTAAGCCTGTCCCAAACCTTACAATTTGGAGTTAATGCCTAAACTTAACATTAAACACTTTGAAATTTGACGTTTGAGAAACATGGATAAACGTCTAATTCTGACGTGAGACTGTGAGAGCTAGTTCTTAGTTTTACAGAGGGGAACAAATCCCGAGTAGTCCACCCCTCTCTCCTCCTCTCTCCTCCTCTTTCTCTCCCCCTCTCTCCATTAGAGATGATCCTATTTCTACCAACCCAGAGATTCCTGCTAACCTCTCAGGTCCCATAATACAATAACCCTCACAGGGGTGGCCAGACAGGAGGGCCCCATCCTAACCCCTAGACACTTCTTCCTTAGCCCCTAGCCCCTATCCCCTTAGGAACTTCTACCCTAGCCCCTAACCCTGACTGTAAACAACAAATTCAATGGATTGTAAAATAACACAAGACGGTGTGGGGAGAGGAGAGAGAGAGAGTGTGTGTATGTGTGTGTGAGAGAAAGATAGAGAGAGCGAAAGAGAGAGAGATATATCTCCCAATAAATTGGATATCCTGCTTTCTCTAATTCGCTTCAGACCCCTAACATGGGTGGAGAAAAGTAGAGGGGGATTTGAGAGATGGAGGTGGAAAAGGGAAGAACATTCCACACAGTTAGAAGAGGTGAGGACAGGACAGGACAGGACAGGACAGGACAGGACAGGACAGGACAGGAGAGAATAGGAAGAGGAAGAGGAAGAGGACAGGAAGAGGACAGTACAGGAGAGAAGAGAAGAAGAGGAGAGGACAGGAAGAGGACAGTACAGGAGAGAAGAGGAGAGAAGAGGAGAGAAGAGGAGAGAAGAGGAGAGGCGAAGACAGGACAGGAGCGAATAGGAAGAGGAAGAGGACAGAACAGGAGAGAAGAGGAGAGAAGAGGAGAGAAGAGGAGAGAAGAGGAGAGAAGAGGAGAGAAGAGGAGAGGCGAAGACAGGACAGGAGCGAAGGGGAGAGGAGAGAATGGACGATGAGAGGACACGAGATGAGAGGAGAAAAGAGGCGAGGAAGGGAGAGGAGAGAAGATGAGAGGAGAGGAGAGAAGGAGAGTCTCTCCCACCAGCACAGATCAATAAATCAATAGGAAATGTTGGTTGGCTAGAAAATGGAGAGAGAAACCAGTGATGGATGGAGAGAAGAGAGAGGGGGAGGGTGGAGAAAGAGGAGAAGGAGAGGGATGAAGAGAGGAGAGAAGAATAAAGAGAGAGTGCAGGGATGAGAGAAAAGGTTGGTGGGCTGGTGAAACATATGTGTGTAAAGTATACAGTTAGAATGTAACCCTTGGTGAATGACTGACTGTTTAACAGTGTGACATAGAGTAAGTTAAGTGTGTGTGTGTGTGTTTCCTTATCTGGCATAGAAAAGGAGATTTGGCCCATCTCCAATGCGGTACAGTATGTCTAATCTTTGTGCCTGACAGACTTACACATCACTAAAGTGGACCTTTAAATCTTCTTCTCATGAACCCTTTAACTGTTATGGGCGTGTGTGTATGTGTGTCTGTGTGTGTCTTTGTGCCTCTGTGTATGTGGACGTGTTTAACTATTCTTGTGGGGACCATAAGAATAGTAAACAAACAAAAATTTGACAAACTGGGGACATTTTGAGGTCAAATGCTATTTCTAGGGGGTTTAGAGTTGAGGTTAGAGTTAGTGTTAGGTTTAGAATTACATTAAGGGTTAGGAGCTAGGGTTAGTTTTGGGGTTAGGGTTAGGAGCTAGGGTTAGGTTTAGGGTTAGGGTTAGGAACTAGGGTTAGTTTTAGGGTTAGGGTTAGGAGCTAGGGTTAGTTTTGGGGTTAGGGTTAGGAGCTAGGGTTAGGTTTAGGGTTAGGGTTAGGAGCTAGGGTTAGGTTTAGGGTTAGGGTTAGGAGCTAGGGTTAGGTTTAGGGTTAAGGTTAGGGTTAGGGTAAGAGTACAGGTTAGGTTTAGGGTTAGGGTTAGGAGCTAGGGTTAGGTTTAGGGTTAAGGTTAGGGTTAGGGTAAGATTACAGGTTAGGGTTAGGTTTAGGGTTAGGTGTTAGGGAAAATAGGATTTTGAATGGGACTGAATTGTGTGTCACCACAAGGTTAGTTATACAAGACTGTGTGTTTGTGTGTGTGTGTGTGTGTGTGTGTGTGTGTGAGAGAGAGAGAGAGAGAGTGGGTTTATGTGTGTGTGTGTGTGTGTGTGTATGTATGTGAGAGAGAGAGAGAGAGTGGGTTTATGTGTGTGTGTGTGTGTGTGTGTGTGTGTGTGTGTGTGTGTTGAATGTGTGTGTGTGTGTGTGAGAGAGAGAGTGGGTTGAATGTGTGTGTGTGTGTGTGTGTGTGTGTGTGTGTGTGTGTGTGTGTGTGTGTGTGTGTGTAAAGTAAAGTGTCTGCTTATTGATCAGGATGATGTAGATGATGAAAGTATCAGTCAGAGAGAAGAATGAGCCCAGAGGATGTGACTTAATATACATTAATATGGTGAGATAATGACATGATCAAATATTTAGGACAATATTAGCAGACTGGTACAGAGGTCAGGCTGAGAGTGTCTTAGGTGTGTGTGTGGTTGTGTGTGTGTGTGGTTGTGTCACTAACCCTAACTCACAAGCCTCTCTTTTACTGGCCCCTAGAGTAACAACACAGCGTTCATGGTAAAAATACACACACCACTCACCCCACACACTTCACACACACCCTGTCTCTCACACAGACAAAAACACACCTTCAGGAACTGTTTAATTGATCCATCAGCTTTTAAGGGAGTGATGTTTCAGACAGGGCTTGACAAACAGTCACACAGACACACTGATCTAATGCTGTCATCCAGACTGCATGGCCAAATAAAAATAAATCATTACACGATTGTGTGTGTGTTTGAGCTGTAATTGTGTGTTTTAGCTGTTTTTGTGTGTGTGTGTGTGTGTGTGTGTTTGAGCAGTTATTGTGTATGTTTGTGTGTTCCAGCTGTTTGTGTGTGTGTGTGAGCAGTGATTGTGTGTTTGTGTGTTTCAGCTGTTTGTGTTTGTGTGTGTGTGCAGTGATTGTGTATGTTTGTGTGTTCCAGCTGCTTGTGTGTGTGTGTAAGCAGTGATTGTGTGTGTTTGTGTGTTTCAGCTGTGTGTGTGTGTGTGAGCAGTGATTGTGTGTGTTTGTATGTTTTAGCTGTGTGTGTGTGTGTGTGTGTGTGTGTGTGTTTTATGTTTCAGCTGTGTGTGTGTGTGTGTGTGTGTGAGAGAGCAGTGATTGTGTGTGTTTTATATTTCAGCTGTGTGTGTGTGTGTGTGTGTGTGTGCGTGTGTGTGTGTGTGTGTGTGTGTGTGTGTGTGTGTAATAGGGTGTGTAGTGTGAAGAGCTACCAAGTGCTGCTTTGCTTTAAGGGGTGAGTTCAGTCCTGGAGTGTCTGTGACCTCTTTAATTAAACCATGAAACCTCTCCTGACAAACTGCTAGTCACTTCACACTCACTGAGGGAGGGGGGTTATTAAGACTTGCTTTATTTGTTTCAGTGTGTTTGGGTGTGACTAAATGCTATTAAAGTAATGTGAAAAGTGTGTGTGTGTGTGTGATTGCGTGTGTGTGTGTCAGTGTAACTAATTCCTCTAACACGGTGTGAGATTGTGTGTGTGTGTGTGTGTGTGTGTGTCAGTGTAACTAATTCCTATAACACAGTGTGAGATTGTGTGTGTGTTTGTGTCAGTGTAAGTAATTCCTCTAACACAGTGTGAGATTGTGTGTGTGTGTGTGTCAGTGTAACTAATTCCTCTAACACGGTGTGAGATTGTTTGTGTCAGTGTAACTAATTCCTATAACACGGTGTGAGATTGTGTGTGTGTGTGTGTCAGTGTAACTAATTCCTCTAACACGGTGTGAGATTGTTTGTGTCAGTGTAACTAATTCCTATAACACGGTGTGAGATTGTGTGTGTGTGTGTCAGTGTAACTAATTCTTATAACACAGTGTGAGATTGTGTGTGTCAGTGTAACTAATTCCTCTAACACAGTGTGAGATTGTGAGTGTGTGTCAGTGTAACTAATTCCTATAACACAGTGTGAGATTGTGTGTGTGTGTGTGTGTGTGTCAGTGTAACTAATTCCTCTAACACAGTGTGAGATTGAGAGTCTCAGGGCCAGGAGGCGGAGCTGCAGCTTGTTAAACAGGTCAGAGGCCAACTGGTGTGAAAAGAAACACACGCACACACACACACACACACACACACACACACACACACACACACACACACACACACACACACACACACACACAGACACACACACACAGACACACACACACACGTTTCAAGTTGGATTAAACATGAAAATTTGATCAATCAGTTTAAATCTGGAGCTCTGCTGGCAACCTCATGGTAGGGGATGGGTGTTTGTACAGTATCCATCCATCCATCCATCTCTCTCTCCTCCCTTCATCTCTACACAGAGGAGAGGAAGAATGGATGAGTTTGAATCAGCTAAAAGTTTAAAAGCTTTGTTCTAAAGCGGAAATGCAATCGTTCCTCTCCTTCATTACCCCTCATCTGTCTTCCCTCCATCCCTCTACTTTATCCGTCTGGACAGAGAAGACATGGTCTGTGTACCAAATGGCACCCTATTCCCTATGAAGTGCACTACTTTGACAAGGGCCCATAGGGCTCTGGTCAAAAGTAGTGCACTGTATAAGGATCAGGGTGCCATTTGGGATGAAGGCATGACTCAGCAGAAAGCGAGGCTTCTGTGTTTTTAGCTAAGCTCATCAGAGGAATAAATAACAATACAATAGCATGACGTCTATACATAAGCTGAAATATATACACTGAGTGTACGAAACATTAGGAACACCTGCTCTTTCCATGACATAGACTGACCAGGTGAATCCAGGTGAAAGCTATGGTCCCTTATTGATGTCACCTTTTAAATCCACTTCAATCAGTGTAGATGAAGGGGAGGAGACAGGTTAAAGAAGGATTTTTAAGCCTTGAGACATTTGAGACATGGATTGTGTATGAGTGCCATTCAGAGGGTGAATGGGCAATACATTTTTTTTAAGTGCCTTTGAACTGCGTATGGTAGTAGGTGTCAGGCGTACCAGTTTGTATCAAGAACTGCAATGCTGCTGGGTTTATCACACTCAACAGTTTCCCGTGTGTATCGAGAATGGTCCACCACCCAAAAGGACATCCAGCCAACTTGACACAACTCTGGGAAGCATTAGAGTCAACATCGACCAATATTCTTGTGGAACGCTTTTGACACCTTGCTGTTCTGAGTACAAGGAGTACAAGCTGAAATATATACTGAAATGAAAGATCCCAGAAATGTTCCATATGCACAAAAATATTATTTTGCCCCAATTTTGTGCACAGATTTGTTTACTTCCCTGTTAGTGAGCGTTTTTCCTTTGCCACCTGACAGGTGTGACATATCAAGAAGCTGATTAAATAGCATGATCATTCCACAAGTGCACTGTGGACAATAAAAGGCCACTCTAAAATGTGCAATTTTGTCACACAACACAATGCCACAAATGTCTCAAGTTTTGAGGGAGTGTGCAATTGGCATGCTGACTGCAGGAATGTCCACCAGAGCTGTTGTTGAATGTTTCTCTACCATAAGGTGCCTCCAACGTCGTTTTAGAGAATTTGGCAGTACGTCCAACCAGCCTCACAACCACAGACCACGTCTAACCGCACCAGCCCAGGACCTCCACATCTGGCTTCTTCACCAGCGGGATTGTCTGAGACCAGCCACCCAGACAGCTGATGAAACTGAGGAGTTTTTCTGTCTGTAATAAAGCCCTGTTGTGAGGAAAAACTCATTCTGATTGGCTGGGCCTGGCTCCCCAGTCGGTGGGCCTGGCTCCCAAGTGGGTGGGTCTATGCCCTCCCAAGCCCACTCATGGCTGCCCCCTGCCCAGTCATGTGAAATCCATAGATTAGGGCCTAATGAATTTATTGGCTGATTTCCTTATATGAACTGTAACTGTTGCATGGCGTGTTTATATTTTTGTTCAGTATATTTCTACAGTAGTAAACTGAAATATATTTATACAGTAGTAAACTGAAATATATTTATACAGTAGTAAACTGAAATATATTTATACAGTAGTAAGCTGAAATACATTTATACAGTAGTAAACTGGTATATATTTATACAGTAGTAAACTGAAATATAGTTATACTGTAGTAAACTGAAATATATTTATACAGTAGTAAACTGAAATATTTAAATGCTACAAAGTTAAGTTAAACTTCTAATATGTAATTCAGACCTCCAACTTTTTATTAATGATTAAAATGATGTGGTTTATAAAACCATTCTATGCACTCTAAATAGTTCTATCACTGTTCCCCCCCCCCCTCCCCTCCCCTCCCCGCCCCTCCCCTCCCCTCCCCGCCCCGCCCCTCCCCGCCTCTCTGGTTGCGCCCTGGTCAGATTCCTGCATGTACCCCTTCGCCATCCATTGTTATCATCATCATCATCATCACCATCATCATATTCCTCACTCAGAGAGGAACATCAGGGTTCCTCAGTAATGTGTAAGTGTGTGTGTTTCTCTTAGTAAAATGTCTGAGTGTGTCTGTGTGTGTGTCTGTATGAGTGTGTCAGTAATGATGCCATTTTCTTAAAGGGGAGGAGAAGAATCTGTCACTGTGGTAATAAGGATATTAATATCAGTTAGACTGCAGTGAAGCACTCCGCTTTCCTCTCCTTACCTCTCACTCCCAGCGCCAGATGTGTGTGTGATTATGTGTGTGTGATTATGTGTGTGTGTGTGTGTGGGTGGGACAGGGGGGGGGGGGACAGACAAAGAGGGTAAATTGAAAGGAGATGATGAAGGATGCGTCTGTGACATACATTAGTGAATTCCTTTCTCCTCTGTTACAATCAGGCTCACCGTGTCTGTGGGTCTGTATGTCCATGTGTAAGGGTGTGTGTCTGTCTGTGAATGTGTGTGACTGTGTGTGTGTATGGGAAAGCAAGGTGTGTTTGTATGGTAAGTTGAAGGCAAGGCCAGCAGTTGAGTATATAGAGAAACAATACATTTCTAAGACATTCTCTACAACCTTTTGTAGGAAGAAAGCACACGAACGAACCCCCACCAGTGTGTAGCCCGCCACCACACAACATAATCCTCTGCAGTTTCTGCTGGGTCGTGCTGGGATTGTATGGAGTGTATTTGTGTGTGTGTGTGTGTGTGTGTGTGTGTGTGTGTGTGTGTGTGTGTGTGTGTGTGTGTGTGTGTGTGAGTAAGGGGTGGGGGGATGGTGGGGAGGTAGAGAGAGCAGTGCTAAGACCAGCTGAGACAGATCAATAATCGTCTCCTCCATTTAAAGAACAGAACCCTGAATTCTGACTCTCCTCTCTTTTCTGCTCCCAGCCTCCCTGCATTAGGTGTTCACACTGCAGTCAGCCCCACGTCAACACACACACACACACACACACACACACACACACACACACACACACACACACACACACACACACACACAGGAGAGGAGACGAAAGGAGACGAGAGACGAGAAGAGAGAGGAGGGGTAAGGATTCTAGCTTTTTGCTGCTGTTCCTGATGAGAGTTGGAAGGTCTTGGAATTAGTCTGTGTGTCTGTGAGAGAGCAGGAGAGAACTGTGTGTGTCTGTGAGAGAGCAGGAGAGAACTGTGTGTGTCTGTGAGAGAGCAGGAGAGAACTGTGTGTGTCTGTGAGAGAGCAGGAGAGAACTGTGTGTGTCTGTGAGAGAGCAGGAGAGAACTGTGTGTGTCTGTGAGAGAGCAGGAGAGAACTGTGTGTGTCTGTGAGAGAGCAGGAGAGTACTGTGTGTGTCTGTGAGAGAGCAGGAGAGAACTGTGTGTGTCTGTGAGAGAGCAGGAGAGAACTGTGTGTGTCTGTGAGAGAGCAGGAGAGAACTGTGTGTGTCTGTGAGAGAGCAGGAGAGAACTGTGTGTGTCTGTGAGAGAGCAGGAGAGAACTGTGTGTGTCTGTGAGAGAGCAGGAGAGAACTGTGTGTGTCTGTGAGAGAGCAGGAGAGAACTGTGTGTGTCTGGAGGTCTGAAGGTTCTTGGGGAGGGAACTGGAGTAGTGTGTTTACCTGAGTGAGCAGGGGTAGAGCTCCCTCTAGCTTTACTGAGGTGTAACAGCAGGTTAGAGTGATAATTCATACACCCTATCAGGCGGTTTCAGCAGGAGGTCACTCTAGAGGTCAAAGGCATTCAGAGTCAGGGTCAACCCCCCACCCTACCACCTCCCAGCCCCTTACCAGGCCCCCATACACCCCATCCCTCAATCTCATCTAAAACAACATGCACTAACCATAGGGCAGGTTGATTAGGATTCAAGCCTGTCAAACAGCATAGGTTTGCGATATTTGAGAGAACAGCAGCATCTCCCAATGTGTGTGTGTTTATATAGCCAGCTGATATTCTGCAAGTCAGTGTGTGTACATGCGGAATGCGAATGTGTGTGTGTTTTGTCAGGCTCTGGGGCCCGGAGGCTGTTTCTCTGGCCTGCTGTCGCTCCGGGCTTTATTCCTGACCCCTGACCTTTAGGGAATTGACTCTTCAATGGCCGGCAGGGTCACTGACCTCTATCCCCTAGAGGTCAAACAGTCAAAACCATCTAATCAGCTTCTCTCTGCCTCTACAGTATGTGGTACCAGTAAAACATGATATCTATCTCTCTGTTTTTACATAGATGACTATGTGGTACCAGTAAAACATGATATCTATCTCTCTGTTTTTACATAGATGACTATGTGGTACCAGTATAACATGATATCTATTTCTCTGTTTTTACATAGATGACTATGTGGTACCAGTATAACATGATATCTATCTCTCTGTTTTTACATAGATGACTATGTGGTACCAGTAAAACATGATATCTATCTCTCTGTTTTTACATAGATGACTATGTGGTACCAGTATTACATGATATCTATCTCTCTGTTTTTACATAGATGACTATGTGGTACCAGTATAACATGATATCTATCTCTCTGTTTTTACATAGATGACTATGTGGTACCAGTATTACATGATATCTATCTCTCTGTTTTTACATAGATGACTATGTGGTACCAGTATTACATGATATCTATCTCTCTGTTTTTACATAGATGACTATGTGGTACCAGTATAACATGATATCTATCTCCCTGTTTTTACATAGATGACTATGTGGTACCAGTATAACATGATATCTATCTCTCTGTTTTTACATAGATGACTATGTGGTACCAGTAAAACATGATATCTATCTCTCTGTTTTTACATAGATGACTATGTGGTACCAGTAAAACATGATATCTATCTCTCTGTTTTTACATAGATGACTATGTGGTACCAGTAAAACATGATATCTATCTCTCTGTTTTTACATAGATGACTATGTGGTACCAGTATAACATGATATCTATCTCTCTGTTTTTACATAGATGATCATGTGGTACCAGTAAAACATGATATCTATCTCTCTGTTTTTACATAGATGACCATGTGGTACCAGTAAAACATGATATCTATCTCTCTGTTTTTACATAGATGACTATGTGGTACCAGTAAAACATGATATCTATCTCTCTGTTTTTACATAGATGACTATGTGGTACCAGTATAACATGATATCTATCTCTCTGTTTTTACATAGATGACTATGTGGTACCAGTAAAACATGATATCTATCTCTCTGTTTTACATAGATGACTATGTGGTACCAGTAAAACATGATATCTATCTCTCTGTTTTTACATAGATGACTATGTGGTACCAGTAAAACATGATATCTATCTCTCTGTTTTTACATATATGACTATGTGGTACCAGTAAAACATGATATCTATCTCTCTGTTTTTACATAGATGACTATGTGGTACCAGTATAACATGATATCTATCTCTCTGTTTTTACATAGATGACTATGTGGTACCAGTAAAACATGATATCTATCTCTCTGTTTTTACATAGATGACTATGTGGTACCAGTATAACATGATATCTATCTCTCTGTTTTTACATAGATGACTATGTGGTACCAGTATAACATGATATCTATCTCTCTGTTTTTACATAGATGACTATGTGGTACCAGTATAACATGATATCTATCTCTCTGTTTTTACATAGATGACTATGTGGTACCAGTAAAACATGATATCTATCTCTCTGTTTTTACATAGATGACTATGTGGTACCAGTAAAACATGATATCTATCTCTCTGTTTTTACATAGATGACTATGTGGTACCAGTAAAACATGATATCTATCTCTCTGTTTTTACATAGATGACTATGTGGTACCAGTAAAACATGATATCTATCTCTCTGTTTTTACATAGATGACTATGTGGTACCAGTATTACATGATATCTATCTCTCTGTTTTTACATAGATGACTATGTGGTACCAGTATTACATGATATCTATCTCTCTGTTTTTACATAGATGACTATGTGGTACCAGTATAACATGATATCTATCTCTCTGTTTTTACATAGATGACTATGTGGTACCAGTATTACATGATATCTATCTCTCTGTTTTTACATAGATGACTATGTGGTACCAGTATTACATGATATCTATCTCTCTGTTTTTACATAGATGACTATGTGGTACCAGTATAACATGATATCTATCTCTCTGTTTTTACATAGATGACTATGTGGTACCAGTATAACATGATATCTATCTCCCTGTTTTTACATAGATGACTATGTGGTACCAGTATAACATGATATCTATCTCTCTGTTTTTACATAGATGACTATGTGTTACCAGTATAACATGATATCTATCTCTCTGTTTTTACATAGATGACTATGTGGTACCAGTATAACATGATATCTATTTCTCTGTTTTTACATAGATGACTATGTGGTACCAGTATAACATGATATCTATCTCTCTGTTTTTACATAGATGACTATGTGGTACCAGTATAACATGATATCTATCTCTCTGTTTTTACATAGATGACTATGTGGTACCAGTATAACATGATATCTATCTCTCTGTTTTTACATAGATGACTATGTGGTACCAGTATAACATGATATCTATCTCTCTGTTTTTACATACATTACTCTTCATTTCGGCATAGATTTCTGTTCCATTTTTCATCACATTACTAACATGATGTAATAATCCGCGGTGAATTGATTGTAGTTGTGCAACAGCAGACTACATGCAGTTGTGTGTTTCAGTGTGTGTGTTTTTATTTGTGTGTGTGTGTGCGTGTGTGTATGTTTGTGTTCGTGATATATTGATAGCATAATCAGCCCAAAGCTGTTCTTGAGTCTCCTACATTATCGCATATATTACCTTACACAATGTGTGTATTAGTGAGTGTGCATGTGTGTGTGTGTGTGTTGGGGGTTAAGCCTGTGGGTTATTGAGTTTGCTGGAAGGTGATGGTGGTTCCTTACGATCACGACCACTCTACTAATCTAATGAACGCTCACTCAGAGGAGAGGAGAGGGGGAGGAGAGGAGGAGAGGAGAGGGGGAGGAGAGGAGGAGAGGAGAGGGGGAGGAGAGGAGGAGAGGAGAGGGGGAGGAGAGGAGAAGAAAGGGGGAGGAGAGGGAAAGGGAGGATTATTTTTGGGGTATGGGTTAAGGGGCCTGACAGAGGGGTGAGGGGGGGACTGGGCGAGTGATGAGGGGAAGGGATGAGTGTGTGTGTGTGTGTTTGTTCCTCTGTCCACTGCTAGAGATGTTGTGATTTACGGGCTGTGGCGTGTGAGAGCTCTGTCAAAGACATATACAGTATCTGGGGTGTGTGTGTCCATGCCTATGTTTGTGTGCGTAAGTGTGTTTGTGCATTCATGTGTGCATGTGTGTGTGTACATGAGTGTGTGCGCGCGGTTTATGCGTGTTTGTGCATGCCTATGTGTGTGTGTGTGACAGAGCTAATTCCATTAGTGAGCTGTAGTGGTAGAGTGGCTGTAGGAGATGATCTGAGATTGACAGGTCTGCTGCAGTAATGTATTACTTCTCCTACATCAGTCAGTTACACAACTTCATATCTCTGCTGCCTCACATTAAACACACACACTTTCATTAGAGGGTGTGTGTGTGTGTGTTGTTATCTCTGCAATACTCACACACAGCTGCACCTCATTAAATACATTCCAGAAGGGCGAGGCTCACTATGTTTTGGAAGCATCTCCTCAACCATTTCAGATATTTGTTCTAGATCACCAGCAGCACAACTGGTCTAATCCAACTGGTCAAGTGCTTGATGGTTAGTTGATCAGTTGAATCAGGTGTGTTAGTGTTGGACTAGTTCCAAATATGTGGAACAACTGACGCTCCTCAAGGACCTGCTTGAGAAACTGTATCAATCAGTCCATCAAATGAGCTTTTACAGGAAGCCAGCCTGGACCCCAAAGAGCATTGTGCACTGAAGAAGCACAACAGATAGACAGACAGACGGACGGATGGATGGACAGACAAACGGACGGAGGAGGTAGTGACCTTTAGGTAGTGAATGCCCCTGATCCTGTGAGGTGGGAAACCCCGCTGGTCGGCACAGATAGATAAAGGAAACTGGCTTGGCGGGGTGCTCTGAAAGGGCATGCAATGTCAATACAGGAAGAGGTAGGGCCTTCACAACACCCAGTGGCCTGCTGGGAAGAATGTACAGACCCACAGGGATGTCCTTTAGTTGGACCACTACATAACATGGGACATACAGAATGTCCTTAATGTCCTCTGGTTACAGTTTACTTCAAGGTGGTATATCGACTCAACTCTAGTCATTCCTACACATTCTATATATACTGTCCAGGAAATGGTCTTAAGTCAAGCAGACAGAGTAGGTATCTCTCTCTCTCCTCTATATGAGTTGGGTCAGTAACCGAAAGGTCGCTGGTTCAAATATCCAAGCCGGTGAAGAAAATCTGTTGATGTGCTCTTGAGCAAGGCACTTAACCCTAATTTGCTCCAGGGGCGCCGTACTACTACGGGTGACCCTGTAACACAAAACATTTCACTGAACCTATCCGTTGTATGTGACAAAAAAACATATTTCATTATATATACCGAGTATACAAAACATATTTTACTATAAATACTGAGTATACAAAACATATTTTATTATATATACCGAGTATACAAAACACATTTTATTATATATACCAAGTATACAAAACATATTTTATTATATATACCGAGTATACAAAACATATTTTATTATATATACCAAGTATACAAAACATATTTTATTATATTTACCGAGTATACAAAACACATTTTATTATATATACCGAGTATACAAAACATATTTTATTATATATACCGAGTATACAAAACATATTTTATTATATATACCGAGTATACAAACATATTTTATTATATATACCGAGTATACAAAACATATTTTATTATATATACCAAGTATACAAAACATATTTTATTATATATATGCCGAGTATACAAAACATATTTTATTATATATACCGAGTATACAAAACATATTTTATTATATATACCGAGTATACAAAACACATTTTATTATATATACCGAGTATACAAAACATATTTTATTATATATACCGAGTATACAAAACATATTTTATTATATATACCGAGTATACAAACATATTTTATTATATATACCGAGTATACAAAACATATTTTTATACACTGCTCCAAAAAATAAAGGGAACACTTAAACAACACAATGTAACTCCAAGTCAATCACACTTCTGTGAAATCAAACTGTCCACTTAGGAAGCAACACTGATTGACAATACATTTCACATGCTGTTGTGCAAATGGAATAGACAACAGGTGGAAATTATAGGCAATTAGCAAGACACCCCCAATAAAGGAGTGGTTCTGCAGGTGGGGACCACAGACCACTTCTCAGTTCCTATGCTTCCTGGCTGATGTTTTGGTCACTTTTGAATGCTGCCGGTGCTTTCACTCTAGTGGTAGCATGAGACGGAGTCTACAACCCACACAAGTGGCTCAGGTAGTGCAGCTCATCCAGGATGGCACATCAATGCGAGCTGTGGCAAGAAGGTTTGCTGTGTCTGTCAGCGTAGTGTCCAGAGCATGGAGGCGCTACCAGGAGACAGGCCAGTACATCAGGAGACGTGGAGGAGGCCGTAGGAGGGCAACAACCCAGCAGCAGGACCGCTATCTCCGCCTTTGTGCAAGGAGGAGCAGGAGGAGCACTGCCAGAGCCCTGCAAAATGACCTCCAGCAGGCCACAAATGTGCATGTGTCTGCTCAAACGGTCAGAAACAGACTCCATGAGGGTGGTATGAGGGCCCGATGTCCACAGGTGGGGGTTGTGCTTACAGCCCAACACCCTGCAGGACGTTTGGCATTTGCCAGAGAACATCAAGATTGGCAAATTCACCACTGGCGCCCTGTGCTCTTCACAGATGAAAGCAGGTTCACACTGAGCACATGTGACAGATGTGACAGAGTCTGGAGACGCCGTGGAGAACGTTCTGCTGCCTGCAACATCCTCCAGCATGACCGGTTTGGCGGTGGGTCAGTCATGGTGTGGGGTGGCATTTCTTTGGGGGGACGCACAGCCCTCCATGTGCTCGCCAGAGGTAGCCTGGCTGCCATTAGGTACCAAGATGAGATCCTCAGACCCCTTGTGAGACCATATACTGGTGCGGTTGGCCTTGGGCTCCTCCTAATGCAAGACAATGCTAGACCTCATGTGGCTGGAGTGTGTCAGCAGTTCCTGCAAGAGGAAGGCATTGATGCTATGGACTGGCCCGCCCGTTCCCCAGACCTGAATCCAATTGAGCACATCTGGGACATCATGTCTCGCTCCATCCACCAACGCCACGTTGCACCACAGACTGTCCAGGAGTTGGCGGATGCTTTAGTCCAGGTCTGGGAGGAGATCCCTCAGGAGACCATCCGCCACCTCATCAGGAGCATGCCCAGGCGTTGTAGGGATGCCACACACACTACTGAGCCTCATTTTGACTTGTTTTAAGGACATTACATCAAAGTTGGATCAGCCTGTAGTGTGGTTTTCCACTTTAATGTTGAGTGTGACTCCAAATCCAGACCTCCATGTGTTGATAAATTGGATTTCCTTTGATTATTTTTGTGTGATTTTGTTGTCAGCACATTCAACTATGTAAAGAAAAAAGTATTTAATAAGATTATTTCATTCATTCAGATCTGGGATGTGTTATTTTAGTGTTCCCTTTATTTTTTTGAGCAGTGTATATACCGAGTATACAAAACATATTTTATTATATATACACCGAGTATACAAAACATATTTTATTATATATACCGAGTATACAAAATATATTGTATTATATATACCGAGTATACAAAACATATTTTATTATATATACCGAGTATACAAAACATATTTTATTATATATACCGAGTATACAAAACATATTTTATTATATATACCGAGTATACAAACATATTTTATTATATATACTGAGTATACAAAACATTAGGAACATCATCGTAATATTGAGTAGCACCCCCCAACCCTAACCCTAACCTTAACCTAACCCTAACCTAACCTAACCCTAACCCTAACCCCCTTTTGCGCTCAGAATAGACTCCATTCATCAAGGGTATGGACTCTACAAGGTGTGAAAAGCATTCCACAGGGATTCTGGCATTAACTTCCTGACTGATGTCTTGAGATGTTGCTTCAATATATCCACATAATTGTCCTTCCTCACGATGCCATCTGTTTTGTGAAGTGCACCAGTCCCTCCTGCAGCAAAGCACCCCCACAACATGATGCTGCCACCCCCGTGCTTCATGGTTGGGATGGTGTTCTTCGGCTTGCAAGCCTCCCCCTTTATCCTCCAAACATAACGATGGTCATTATGGCCAAACAGTTCTATTTTTGTTTCATCAGACCAGAGAACATTTCTCCAAAAAGTACGATCTTTGTCCCCATGTGCAGTTACAAACCGTAGTCTGGCTTTTTAATGGCGGTTTTGGAGCAGCGGCTTCTTCCTTGCTGAGCGGCCTTTCAGGTTATGTCGATATAGGACTTGTTTTACTGTGGATATAGATACTTTTGTACCTGTTTCCTCAAGCATCTTCACAAGGTCTTTTGCTGTTGTTCTGAGATTGATTTGCACTTTTCACACCAAAGTACGTTCATCTCTAGGAGACAGAACGCGTCTCCTTCCTGAGCGGTATGACGGCTGCGTGGTCCCATGGTGTTTATACTTGCGTACTATTGTTTGTACAGACGAACGTGGTACCTTCAGACGTTTGGAAATTGTTCCCAAGGATGAACCAGACTTGTGGAGGTCTACAATGTTTCTTCTGAGGTCTTGGCTGATTTCTTTTGATTTTCCCATGATGTCAAGCAAAGAGGCACTGAGTTTGAAGCTAGGCCTTGAAATACATCCACAGGTACACCTCCAATTGACTCAAATGATGTCAATTCGCCTATCAGAAGCTTCTAACGCCATGACATCATTTTCTGGAATTTTCCAAGCTGTTTAAAGGCACAGTCAACTTAGTGCATGTAAGCTTCTGACCCACTGGAATTGTGATACAGTGAATTATAAGTGAAATAATCTGTCTGTAAACAATTGTTGGAAAGATTACTTGTGTCATGCCTTCACTGTGGCTCAGTTGGTAGAGCATGGTGTTTGCAACGCCAGGATTGTGGGTTTGATTCCCACGGGGGGCCAGTACAAAACATTTATGAAATGTATGCATTCACTACTGTAAGTTGCTCTGGATAAGAGCATCTGCTAAATGACTAAAATGTAAATGTAAAAATGTCATGCACAAAGTAGATGTCCTAACTGACTTGCCAAAACTATAGTTTGTTAACAAGAAATGTGTGGAATGGTTGAAAAACGAGTTTTAATGACTCCAACCTAAGTGTATGTAAACTTCCGACTTCAACTGTATACAGTATATATACTGTCTTGGAAATGGTCTTCAGCCAAACAGACTGAGTAGGTCTCTTTCTCTCCTCTATATAGGCTTTCTAGAGGTATGACTAGAGAGAGAGAGAGAGAGAGAGAGAGAGAGAGAGAGAGAGAGAGAGAGAGAGAGGTGGAGTAGGTTACTCTCTAATGTGTCCAGTCTTTCTGATCTTACCATTTGCTCTTTTGATGAGAACATTGATTCCATAGTGCTGGAGTCTTTGAGACTGGAGAGAGATATTGACCCTGTGTGTGTCTGTCCCTGCATGTGTGTGTGACCTGTGTGTGTTTGTGACCTGCCTGGCTGTGGTTTCCCCTTGACCACCAGACACAGGCACACACACACAGGCACACACACACACACACACACACACACACACACACACACACACACACACACACACACACACACACACACACACACACACACACACACACACACACACTGACTACGAGCAACTGTACTAGTGGCAACTATAGACTGGGCAGATTGAACCAACAGCCATCCATAGAGAGTTGGATTGCCTGTAGTTGGATAGGTGTGTAGGAACCCTTACATTTGAGTGTGATGTGTGTGTGTGTATATCTATAGATAGTGTGTGTTTTTTCATTGTGTGTATCAGTTGTCAGGCTGGATGTCCTCATTAGCTACAGGATGTCCCCAGCAGGAGAGGAGAGGTATGGAACACCTCATCAATACATGTGTGTGTTTTATGTAAGTGTGTGTGTGTGTGTGTGTGTGTGTGTGTGTGTGTGTGTGTGTGTGTGTGTGTAGCAGTGGAGTTTCCTATAGCTCCATCGTTGTGATCGATCTTTTCTGAAGCTACTAATATTCATGACCTGTTTGAACTGCAGGAACCACACCAGGGGCCTGTGTCTGTCTTTATGTGTTTGTGTGTGTGTGAGACTGTGTGTGTCTGCTCCTAAAAGGAGATGCTATCAGTGAGAGGAGGACTGGATTGAGAGAGAGAGAATGAGGAATAAAAAAGAGAAGAGAGCAAGAACAGAGAGAGACGAGAGAGAGGATAGATATAACAGATGAGAGAGAACAGAGAGAGAAGAGAGAGAGGAGAGAGAGGAGAGAAATAAAAGATGAGAGAGGAGAGAGAGAACAGAGAGAGGAGAGAGAGAGGAGAGATATAACAGCTAAGAGAGAGGAGAGAGAGAACAGAGAGAGAAGAGAGAGAGAGGAGAGAGAAGAGAGAGACAGATTTAACAGATAAGGGAGAGGAGAGAGAAAACAGAGAGAGAAGAAAGAGGAGAGGTATAACAGATAAGAGAGAGCAGAGAGAGAACAGAGAGAGAAGAAAGAGAGGAGAGATATAACAGATGAGAGAGGAGAGAGAGAACAGAGAGAGAAGAGAGAAAGGAGAGAGGAGAGAGAGAACAGAGAGTGAAGAGAGAAAGGAGAGAGGAGAGAGAGAGAAGAGAGAAGAGAGAAGAGAGAAGAGAGAGAAGAGAGAGAACATGACAGAAAGGAGAGATAAGCTTGTCATAGGAGTCGACTCATATATTATATGGAATGACCTTCCTCACAAAGGGTGGAGAACAGTGTTTGTCTATGTACAGTCAGGTGGGCAGTCAGTCTCTGCTTGTTCGCATCATGTAAATGTTATGTAAATGACTGTATCAGGCAAAAGCTGGCTGATCAACACAACATATTATAACTGATTGGCTGACAGGCTGTCAATCAATGCTGGGAAACCAGGACGTCATTGACTGACAGAGACAGGATTGGACAGTCAGTGACCAACTAGGAAGAACCATCTACAGAATGAGCTGAGATGAGATAGAGAGATGGAGAGGAGGATGAGAGAAGTCAGGTCACTCGATATTCGATGTTCGTCCCCAGGTCATTGGGAAATAACTTCAAAACCGTCCACTAGGGGCAACGGTGAGCGCTATTACCATCAAGTATGCTTGCGCCTTGCTAGGGTGTTGTGGATGTGGATGGTGGAAGGGTGGAAGCTGCGAGCTTCGTTTCTGAGGGTCACATGTTCAATCCCAGTTGAGTTGTTTCTGTTTTAACCCTATCCCAAACCTTAAACTTTTCCTTAACAATTTAGAATGAATGCCTAAACTTAACTGTCGAAATTTGACGTTTTTACCCCCCCTCGACAAACATTGAATACTGAAGTCAAACCATATCAAACTGTGAGATGTTGTTGATGAGAGAGGGAGGATGAGAGTCATTTGTGATTGTTTCAGCTGGGAAAGGGTGGACAGAGAGGCAAGCGAGCGATGGAGGGGGAGGGGAGATGTGTGTGTGTGTGTGTGTGTGTGTGAGCGA